>NW_019384827.1:143107-187435 GCF_000671375.1 Centruroides sculpturatus
CCTTTATTTTGTTTTCATTGGCTTCAACTGGCCATCCAGAACATGGTGCATCTTCAATATTGAAATTGCCAAAACAAAATTTTGTAAACCAGTTTTGGCACTGTCGTTCTGTCAATACATCTTCTCCATACACGTCACACAATTTTTTTCTCGCTTGAACAGCATTCTTACCTTTTCGGTAATAAAAGAGCAAAATATACCAAAAATGCTGCTTTCGATCTTCCATATTTGATGGGACACAAAAAATAAACAATTGCACAGAATCAAACAAAATTTTTTTCAAATAAGCTTTAAAATGCTAGCTGTCAAAATACATAATGATAATATGGTTTAGAATGAAAATGGCAGAAAAAATATGACTAACCCGTCTAGTGGTAAAAAAAACAAAATTACTTTCCGAGCAACTCAATAAATTTCTATACTACATGTAAAAAAAGAAGATAACATTGCTATTGCATATTCAAATATAAATTTGTATATGCATATTTCCTATGGAAGTGCTGTATTGTTGAATATGGGATAGCTTCCATGGCCAAAATATTTGAATTATGTAAAGCAGCCAGATTACAGGCATTCATGCATGTGCTATACAGAGCACCAAGCTCTTGCGGTTTAGCTCGTGAATTCTACACACCAAAATATCATATAATGCTTCCAATGATTCTATCCAGTGCTGGCACAGCTTCCCTATCATCAAATGTCACCACATACCACTGAAATAAAC
The DNA here is from genome assembly GCF_000671375.1 of Centruroides sculpturatus. Lineage (NCBI taxonomy): Eukaryota > Metazoa > Arthropoda > Arachnida > Scorpiones > Buthidae > Centruroides > Centruroides sculpturatus. The sequence goes on from NW_019384827.1 coordinate 143,832, forward strand.
ACTTCTAAAAAACCAAAAATTCCAGCAAATAACAAAACTTTAATGATTAAAAAAGCCTTCAGTCATATTTAATGGTCATCATCATGTTTACATGTTTTAGAGTGTAAATTGGAATTTACAAATTTTAAAACGGATGGAATACTTGAGCACCTCAAAGATGATATAACTGTTCAGTAAATGTTCTTAGTAAATTTCGAAAAAAGATTTCCAATGTGTTTTTATTAGCTTCAAATATTTTTCATTTTTTTATACATTTACCTTAGATTTTTTTGTACATCCTGTCAAGTCTATAAACCAATGTTAATTAAAATGCTACCAGAGGATCACATCTATCACCAATGATTCATCATTTCTTTATTCATAAATTATACATTATTAATAGATTAAATAATGAGATTAATGAGATAGATTTAATAATATAATGAGATTAAAATTATTGTTTTTGACTGTAGTCTGTGAATGAAACATTCTAAGAATAAATAAAAAAACTGTCTTATTCAGAAGCAAATCCAGTGGTCTTTCCAATGTAGGGAATAGAAATCCAGTAGGTTTTATTAAGGAATGATATGTATTCCTTTTGTCTCTTGCTAAATATCTTTAATTCTTTAAGAATATTTATAATCATATACAATCCATTTAATTCTAAAAATAAAAATTAATTAGATTTAGGTAATGTTATATATATATATATATATATTAAATACTATTGTAAAAATAATTCAAACAGGTATGGAATATCTCGGTTAATTGTCTTTTGGTCTACCCTGTACAGTAAATAATTTCTAATTAAATTTCAATCGTGTGCATATAAAGAAGAGATTTTAATAAACTTTTATTGTGTGTTGTATGTATACGATTTCACAAATATAGTCTCTTTCACAAAGTAATTAGAAACCATTGTCATTACGCTGTAAACATCTTACTGTATAGATTACAACAATATTCTATTATAATCGTAATATATAGAACGAAATAAAGCATAAAATGAAGCGGTTACTCGTTTTAATATTGATTTTTCTGTATTATTAATCGCTTCAACTTCGTCCAATATAATTTAAATTTCTATTATAATAATAATAATAGAAAACGGCAAAAGAACGTATAAATAATCTGTGTATAAAAGAAAATCGTCACAAGAGAAGACATTGGCAGGATGCGAGTATTTAACATTAAAAGTGATTTAAGATCTATCGATTTTTTTACTCTTTGTTTGGATTGTAATGTTTAATCTTTTCGCTGCTTGCACCTTTTGATTTTTTAAAACAAGCTCTGCACCCTTATAAAAAAATTCCTTAGTGTTTTTTTATATTTAAGGGAGTAAAACGTCCCTTTTTCTTATCTTAATTTTAGTCTAATTTTAGTCATGTGATTAAGAAAGACCCCCCTAAATTGTACAGGCACAAAACTCAAATAAATATAACGTTAAAACTCAAATGTATGTCACAATGCCGGGTTGCAATTTATAAAAAAACACGTGACTTCCGGTTCAGCGTGTTTTTAAAATAACTAATTCAAATTTTCAGAAATTACATCATCAATTCTGTATTATTATTTTATTTATGCCTCTATATTATTTATTTATTTTTAAACGATAGAGTACGAAGAAGATCTTTTAGATTATTATTTTTTTAAATAAATAAATAAACTAATGAAGACGTGGATATTATAAACATTAATCTTCAATATTTTACTTAATGGATTGAAATTTTTGCAACTTTTGTAAAAGAAAAATTAAGAATTATATAAAAATAATTACAAATTTATACATATATATCTAGTGTAATGGATTTTAAGAAGAAGTTCAATTTTCTATTTTCTTACATTTATTATTTATCCTTCACTTTATACGTTATTATTTATATAGTCTAGCTCTAAAGATTATAAACATAAGTATATAACTAGTGACATAACATATATACATTACTTTACCTATCCTTTACGGCTGCATATATATTAATATATAGAACGTAAAAACGAAAAAAATATAATAAATCGAGTATTAAAAAATTTATAAATTATTCGGCTGCAATTTAAAAAAAATTATAGACCTATAAATTCCCACCGTCGTCCGTCTGTCTGTTATTCCTTAATCTAGATGACGGTGTTAGACAGATAAAGGTCAAGACCATGTACGGAAAGAGCAGGGACAGAAGGTCCAAATTAAATATACACGAACTTTCGGTTTAGAGTGGAAGACATGTGATTTCAATTTAAAAATTTTCCCNGTTTTGGGCTTCAATTTGAAAAAATTATAGGCTTTTAAATTCCCACAGTCGTTTGTCAGTCTGTCCTTCCTTGATCTCGACAACGGTATTAGATAGATAAAATTCGAATCAGATATGGAAACCTTAGGGGTAGGAAGCCTCCATTAATTATATAAAAACTTTCGATGTAGACAGGAAGTCACGTAATTTTAATTAAAAAATTCCCCCCCCGAAAGGTGTTAGATAGATAATCTGCATGATTGTATTGTTAAAGGAAAAATATGACGTACAGGGGCAAGCCACTACTAATTTGAGGTAGAGAGCATATATTTTAAATGAAATAAATTAAAAATATGTGATTAAAAATTGAAACCCGGCATTGTAACGATGTCACAATACTTTTTGTTTGTTCAAAATTATTAAGAATGTTAAAAGAATTTATAACCAATCCATCAAGATGGAAAAATTGTGCTTCGAAGCTGTACTTTTAATTCACTTATTGAATACAAAATAGCGGCTCAAAAGTTATTTAACCTTTGTAAAATAATTGTTTAATTGCAATGCTTTGAAACAATTATAAATTACTTGGCATGTTTATCAAAATAATACACAGTTAACCGATTTCTGGATCATCCATAATTTAAATCAGATATTTGAAACGATTATATTGAAATAACTTTAGAAAATAGAAGAATAAACAATCTTAGATTTGCTAATGATATTGATTTATTAGCAAAGAATCTTCAAGAACTGACAAATCGACTGAGAAAACTTTCAAGGATTTTGACTCTCCATTAATATCTAGAAATCAAAAATTATAATTACTAACGAAACCTCACTTATCAATAAAAATACTGTCAAGACAAAAGATTAATGGCATTCATCCTGAAGAAGCTAAACAACAAATTCTTATTACACAGTGTACTTAGAAGTAATGGCAGATGGCAATCGATGTTAAAGCAAGGACTGAAAGTTCCATACTTCAAAGACTTGAGATTCTTTAAACTGATAGAAAAAAAATTTGTTTTAAAACTCAAACTACGTTTTATTTGGTTAATACAATTCTTCGTGGTTGAGGAATTTGAAGATCAACGGGCAATTATTTACAGTCGACCCCCCTATAACACTGTTGATTATTCCGCTTTATATGAATTCCATGTTGTACGAGTCACTTAGATTTTACAAATACATGTGCCGGGCTGTGAACGGCTCACGTATTTGTAAAATCTAAGTGACTCGTACAACATGGAATTCATATAAAACGGAATAATCAACAGTGTTATAGGGGGTCGACTGGGTATTGTGACATCGTCGATTGTCTGAAGCATTTTGTTTCAACAAATAGTCTTTGAAGCAAAATGCCTAAAAATTTCTTACATGGATCCATATGAAGAATGAAGAAATATGAAAGAAAAAACAAGATCAACGACTTAATATTATAACAACAATACAACTGAAACACGTGAAAAATGAAGGTCTCCCCTTTATGAGGAATAGGAAATGTATTGAAATATGCATTTATAATTATTAATATTCTAATAGCCATTAAAAATATGTAGCTTCTTGGAAAACCTGTCTGCAATTTAATTTGCAGACAGGCTTTCAACTTTAAAAGATAATGGCCTACAAATAATAATAATAATAATAATAATACAATTACACAAAGAATTATCAAATTAAATTTATAACTGTAAATGTGTGGCATTTATAAATGAACATCCATTAGAAAGTATTTAGAATAAATGTCATATTTACCTCTTAATTCAAATGTATTTAATTTTAGAGACAATACGATATTTATATTCATTTAAAATTATATGCCAATTAAATAAGAAAAAATATTTAAAATGACAAATCAAATTATATAGATCGATTTTTATAAATAATATAATATAAATTTTCATAAAAGAATTAAAATTTATTTGTATTAATATAAATAGGATATAGTTTTTTTTCTGTTTAATTCTTCGGGATAAATCGTATCCTTGAGAAATTATAAAGAGATCATTGAGAACATAGGCGGTCCTCTGCGAAATTTACAAACGTGTACGGTAGAACTTGTTTTCTTTCGGGGTCTATAAATGGGGTTTCTTTTCGGGTGGCGATATTGGGTGAATTTTCTTTGTTATTTAAAATTCAATTGAAATGTCAGTAAACTATCATTAAATATAAATCAATACAAATATTTTATAATGCGTGTCCGTTTGTCCTCTATAGATATCGAAAAAACTATTTAGAGTAGGGTCGTCAACCTTCTGTCCTGAAAAACCCTTTCAACAGACCTGAAATTTTCCCTAAAACTAACAGAGTTCACATAAAACACAATTGTTTACATTAAGGCGCAGGCGGCATGGCACAATTGAGCAAAAACCTCATGTCATGAAGCGACTTGCTTTATCACAATTGAGAACAGTTATGAGTCGTGTGACTTTTAGGAGCTCTTACTCGTGGCTGAAGCTCCATAAACCAATATAGGCAGACTTTATATTTTCTCCCTAAACTTCGCTCCATTCTGCTGATTTCCCCCTAAATTTAAAGGAGGGGACCTCTATTTTGGTCTCACTGATCTAGAATGCTCCAAAGGGAAATTATTTATCAGCAGTAACTTTTTAAGAGAAATCGAACGGTGCAGTTGATATTAGTCCCCGGAGGCCAAAATTAGAACTAATGCCTTATTATGACATTTAGAGGGTTCCTGAAAGGTCTATCGAGGATAATTAGCAGAGACAAACAAAAAAAATTAAAATCAAATTAAGAGTTTGGCCTGGGTATCTCAGATAGTCTCTAATGAAAAGCAAAACAGTAAACGTGATAAAACCAAGAGTTTTATATAAAAATAATTGAGATCATCCGAGCAATCTCGCGAAATTTTCAGTATAAAAATACAGAGTGTTGGCTTCGAAAATTAGCATTAACCAATTAGCAACCGTCTTAGTTTAAATACACGAAGATTTGCATACTATTGACGTGATTTCATTTTTCACGTCAATGTAATTTAAGGCGTATTTATGCATTATTGATGACGTTATTGGAGTTATTTACGATGTCACATTGTTATAACTCACTGTACTGTTATTGATGGGGTCAGTATTAAACACGAAATTCGAAAATTTCGACTCTCTCTCCCTTTTAGTTTTTGAGAACATTATATCTGCATGACAGAACGAGTGAAAAATCACTAAAAATTACATCACTAAACGGTAATATCTGAGAAGTTTTTGCTAAATTGTCAGTCGGACATTTTAAAACTACTTGTGAAGTGGAAAACTCCCGTTTGATGAACAATTTACGACGAGACATTTAACGACCGGAAATTTCTCCACGTGGCGTTGGCCCTTTAAAAGGACTTCTATCTGAAAATTACCCCGTGTTTCGACGAGTCAAATCGTCCAGATTTAGTAGAAAGTATCTTTAAACTTTTCCATTTGTAAGTGAAAACCTACAGCATCAACAGAATGATTAAGTCCAAAGTTTAAGAAGTGTTTTCGAATGAAGGAAAATTGAATCTTTTACGATACTATAAATTATTCCAACTTAACCCAGTTAATAAAGTCAAAAAGATTCTTTATAATAAAGATGATCTAATTGATGTAATCTTCTAATTCTTAATTAGCAAGCCATTGACTATAATGAGTGATCTTCAAACCATTCGAGTTCTTCCATTATTTAAGAAGTAATTTTACTAATTTCAATCGATATTACTCTTTTTATCCTTTTGAGGTTCTTAATAGTTTATCTATTGTACTCGTTTTACGACTGTAAACACCATTAGAAAATATATTATTTATAATTGACTACTTGACTTATAATTATACACAAATACATCTGAACACTTTTAAGAATATTATAAACTTATTAATTAAGTATTATTATTTTGTTTGCCAGCAAAATTTATCCATTTATATGAGGAGAATTCGGACTCTTAAAATCTTATCATATATTATACATATTTTATAATTAAATTATAAAAATATATTATACATAATTATAATTAAATTATCATGGAGAATTACACGTTAATCTTAATTAGAGTGAATCGTAATTAATATATAATCGCATTATATTTGTGATTATAATTTTCTTCATATTTAATTCGTATCGACTGCAATTCTTTAATTGTTTCTTACGAATAAACTTAACTTGATAAATGTTAAATCGCTTTCTATGTGGTAATTTTACTGTCGTCAATTATTTATTCCACTTATAATATATTCATCGTCTTTCCAGAGCGATTTCCTTTGAGATAAAAGGGTAAAACAGGGTATAACATGACCTAGAATAAATATAAACATCGTTTAATAATTTAACGTAATTATAAAGTATGAATTTACGGAACAAACTCCATAAATCCATTAATTTAAGAGCTCCATAAATCCATACTTTATAATTATGTTAAATTATTGAATGGTATTTAAAGCTTATACAGAAATAAGATAATTTTTTTTTTTAGTAATTTTGAAAAGAATAAACAAATTTTATTTAAATTAAACTTAAGAAAAATACAAGAAAAATTTAAGAAATTTTAATATTTGATAAACTTATCAAAATATCTTCGGGTTTATTTATTCTGCTTAATAAATTTATACGGTAAACCAAATAAAGGACGATTGTCAAATTTTTGATGCGGATGCAAAAATGCGAGTTTTCGAATAAACTTTAGTCCGTTCTGTTTGTCGTACCACAGAATTAAACGTGAACCAATGTCAATACTTTGACAGTTTGACAGAATTTTGTAAATAGTTGCGAAGTGTGAACTTCTCTGTTGGGTTGTGTTTTCGAGGAGAATGACCTCTATCAATATACTTTCAAATAAATCGAATTTTATTACCTAAATAATGGAAAACTTTTTAAATCTTTGCAATAGAAAATTTTCTATAAAATTCTCTTATATTTTCCATTTCAAATTGTTTATATATTTAAAAATAAATAAGTAAATATTATCCTACACTCCAATCTACCATTAAATATTAAATTTGTAAATACAGTATAAAAAGATATTTTAAAATAAGTAGAACAATATATTTATTTTCCATAGTTATAAACTATATTTCTATACTTTTAAATATATAAATACATTTAAGTTAGTATTTTTATTATAGGAAAGATTTGGAATGTAATTGAATTCCCAGAATATCTTTTAAGTTAAAAATATTGTTTTCTAACTTGAAAATTTCTTGGTAAATTATTTTCTTTATCTATTTAATGTGAAAAAATAACTAAAACGTTGAAAATATAACTGTTTATGTCGATATTATAGATCTTTTCTTTATGATTCATTCACCATTGTAACGCCGTTTGGTTAGCTTTTCCTAGAAGCATTCGACCGTCCAATGTTTCTTTGAGAAATAACAGACAATTCGAGCGCTCCTGATAAAAAAAAAGACCCTTTAAATCAATATAAACGTTGACCCGAATTGTTTCCTATGGGGTGAGATATATTTTGTAGTATTTTGTTCGTTCGAGTCCTAGTTCTTGAATGGGTTATGATTTTAAGAAGGGAACATCTAAACACTATACTTCTATATAACATAAAAATTTATAAAATAAATTAATATATTAGAGTATAATAATAAGCTTAATAAAATAAGTTAACAAGCTATTAATAATTTATAAAATATATAATTTTATTATACAAATTTTTCCAACGTTACAATGAATAATTTCATTAACGAGCATTAATTAACTCCCTGTAAGTTATGTAATTCAATTATTAATTTGTTTATAATTAAATTAATTAATTTCTTAATTTTTTAAATAAGTTATTTACTAAATTTTATTATCCTTTCACTCGAATCAACTATTATTAAATTACAAACGAAATATATTTTACTTTCTTAAATTCTTTAATAATAAATATTTTATATATACGTATTTATTTATTTAATTGATATATGATTTAGTAAAGTTAATAAAACAAAATAAAACATAATTTCTTAAATAAATAAAATGATATAAAAGTTTAAATACAAAACCATTATAAATGAGTGAGTCAACAGAAAATATTTAAGGAAAATAACGAGAATTATATTTATTTTTAATGAATATTTCAAACAAGTAATAACAGCAGTAGTAGACACTAGAATGATAATTTATTTACCTCTGGTCCTTTCGTAACTCTTGTCGATAATATCACTAAGGATCTCGTTCTTGCTGGATAAATAATAACCAGGAATGTAATAAGTTTGTATAATATCAATTTTGTGTTCTTTAGCAAGAGGAACCAAAGCCTCTTCTATCTGTTTGTCGGAAGTGTCCTCTGCAACTAGCAGTATGACGTTATACCAATTAAATTTTTTCAGTAACGAAATGACTGCTTTCGAGATCTTGGAGCTTGGAGGCAAAGTTCTAGCAAACGTTTTGTATAAAGTTTTGTTCGATACTTTCTTATCCGAACATTTCTGTAAATATTAAATGAAAAAATATCATTTTAATTATTTAAATTATTTTATAATATATATATTTATTTATTTATTGTGGTAATTGTGATAAAAAATTATATAAAAAGTCAAATATTTCGTTAGAAATTAATTAATGTTGAAATCCGTGGTGTAATGTAGTTGTATTGAACGTTACTTGATATATGTAACTGCCCCTGTACAAAGTTTTAAGATGCGCCTTAGTTTTACTATAGAAAAATGCTAAAAAAAACAAATAAAAATATTTTATTCCAAATTACTGATTAATAAAAAAAATATTAATAAAAAGTTTCTAAAAGTCAAATATTTCATTAAAAACTCCTCGACTATTGATGTATCGCATTACAATTGTGACTACAACGGATTATGTGTGAAAAATAGGATCACGATTCAAAAATTTCTGTCTATAGTTTTCTATGTTAAACAGATTTAAACTTAAAATTCAATTAAAAATTATTTATTATGACATGGTCACAATGCCGTGCTGCAATTTTTAATCATATTCTTAATTTATTTAATTAAAAATATATGCTCTCCATCTCAAATAAGTAATGGTTTGCCCCTGTACATCACACTTTCCTGTTAGCAACAGAGTCGTGCAGGTAATCTATCTAACTCCTTTTGGCAGCAAATTTTTGAATTAAAATTACGTGACTTCCGGTTTAGACCGGATATAGTTAACGGGACCTTTTGCCCCTAAGCTTTCCATATCTGGTCTCGATTTATCTAACATTGTTCTTGAAATTAAGAATGGACAGACAGTGAGAATTTATAGGTTTACACAACAGATACATTTCTTATTAAATTCTAAGAAAATTATGAAATATCCAACTTCTATTGAAGAATTTCATCTGTATACAAGTACTTCTATTCAAAATTTTAATAATGATATATATATATTTTACTAAAAGATGACAAGGAAAATATATTTACGAGCGCATCTCCACTCTCAGAGATGTCTCGAAACTCGGAGTTACGATATTTTATATAGCAATTTCCGTTTATAATTGGATCAACTGTTAAATTCAGCCTTAGTTAAATGATATTTGTATGCAAAATTCGCAACCAATGTATCATTAATAAAGGTAGAAATTTTTTATGAATTTGTAAAATAAAGACCAATTTGTTTAATGATAAAACCTTTGGTTACGGTAGCAAAGAAAAAAAATTAGAATTTATTATCAAAAATCGGCAATATTTAAGTAGATTAAAATCTAAATTTTTTAAAAAAGAAAAATTTTAAGCCATCTTATCAAAGTTTTATTACTTTTATGAACGAAATATATCATTTGAAATGCTATTTTATATTCAAATTGTTAACGTAATCATTCGTACAAAAGGAAAGTTTATTTAGAAGAACTAAGAATAAAATATTCTGTATGTATTAAATTGGGCTGTAATTTGAAGAAATTGTAGACCTGTAAATTCCGATCAAGACCAGAAGTCACGTCATTTAAATTCAAAAATTCTCCCCTGAAAGGTGTTAGATAGACGATCGGCACGACTCTACTGTTATAGGAAAAGTATGATTTACAGGGGCAAGACACTAGTTTGAGGTGGAGAGCATATATTTTAAATTAAATAAATTAAAAATATAATTAAAAATTGCAGTCTAGCATTGTTGTGGCGATGTCACAATATTTTTTTTTATGTTCTAAATATAATTCATAAAAGCAGTTGTGAAGTAAGATGAAAGTTAAATATAACTTTCATAGTTTTAACGAATTGTAGATCTTTCCTCACTCCCCATATTTAAGAAAGTAGAAATGAATGTAAATTTAATAGAAAATGTGCAGTTTTAGTTATTAATGGACTACTTTTATATGTATTTAGTAGCAAGAAAGTAGCGGTATTCAATGGTAACGACGTTGTTTATAAAAGAAAAAAGGTTAAACATTTAAAGGTTAGGCACCTCTTTGTTGCAAATAAACGAGTATAAGTGGAAGATAAAATACTTCAGATTAAAGTAAATAAAGTAATAAATTTTCTATTTTTAAAATAAACATGAAAATTTCACTTATTATTTGGAGTAGAACGTTAAAAGAAAAAAAAAATTAGAAAAGAGCAATCGATATAGAAATTATGTAAATTTTTAGAATAATATTTAATAAATTAATTGATTCGCCTTAAAGTGTTTTATTAAAAATCCATCAGAATTCATTCGCTAATGAAAAATTGATTGAAAGAAGAAGAAAAGATTTTTAAAAAATATATATTGAAGTACTTTTCGTGTCGAAAGTAGGTTAAAATAACATTTAAATGAAGAATAAATTCTTAAGAAAATATTAAATAAATCATTTATTCTTAGAATTTAAAATTTATAGGTCATAACCGACATTTTTCCATCTTAATCTATCGATAAAAAGATGATTTTTCTATTAAATATTGTCACTTTTTTCATCATTATTGACATTATTATTACCTCAATATATGCTGCTGTTTATTTATTATAAAGCTGTAAAATGTATTAATTGTCAATATTAAATACTTTTAATGCCATTTTATTTGATTTTCTTTTATATTTTTCCACAAATAACGTCAATAATTATAATTGTTAAAGAGAAACATTGTCATCCTTACGAACAGAACCTATTTTTTAGGTGAAATTTATAAGGTAATGTCGTTATTAAGCAATTAGAAACAATTATTTATTTAGTTTATTACACATTAAATCCAAAAAATTACAGTAGAGAAGGAATAAAGAGTCATCATCAAACCGGAGAGAAGATAGAAGTGGGTCTACTCGATAAAAAAAGGGGAGAATTTTATGACGATTTAAAAAGTATTAAAAGCATCGGAATTGTTTTTATACTTTTTATAAGTGATAAATTAAAAATTCGAGTGACTGCTTTACATAAAAACTGTTTTTAATATTTTATGACTGATAAAACATACAAGTTTCGTTTAAGCGTTTGTAGATAGGCTCAAAAATTTGAATATAATTATAAAATTGGGACCATTCGAGAAAGTATAACGTAAGAGAAAGGCCGAAGGTCAGAAATACAAGAATACAAATATAATTGGCTACAGTATGTTAACAGAATAGCAGTAAATAGATTATTCCAAGCTGTTCTTAGGTATCAACCGACAGGAAGGAAGATGGAGAATGAGCTTAATCTATTCGTAGATGATGATGATGCTAAAATTGGATGTTCAAAAAAGCAAAATGTCTGTTAAAAATTTATTTCTGTTTATATTAAGTTAGTATAAGATCTAAATAAAGAGCCATGCTTGTCAAATTTTCTAGTCATTTAAATGTAAAATTTTGTCTGTAACTGTGAATCGTACTATTTTTTGCAGTTTACAGAGTTTTAATTTGTAAATAAAGCTAAAAGTTTATACGATCCACCAACACAAGAAATGAATAGGACCAAAGTGTAAAAGTTATTCCAAAAATCTCACGAGTTCAAATGGTAGGAACTTTTAATTGGTCCTTTTCGAGATAACAGTCAATTGGATTTCTTTATAGGTCTACAATAATTCAAAACGTACACTTTGATTGGGCTGTAATATGAAAAAAATTGTATACCTATAAATTTCCACTGTCATCCGTCTGTCTGTTCTTCCTTAATCTCGAGAACGATGTTAAATAGATAAAAGTCAAGACCAGTTGTAGAAAGCTTAGGGGCAGAAGTTCCCGATTAACTGTATATAAACATTCGATATACAATGGAAGCCACGTGATTTCAATTCAAAAATTTCCCCAGAACGGAGTTACATAGATGACCGGCATGATTTTCTTGTTAACAGGAAAAGTATGATGTTTCAGGGGCAAGACATTGATTTGAGGTGGAGAGCATATATTTTTAAATTAAACGTGCATCCCGACATTGTGAACATATCATAATGATTTTTGCTCGTTTTAAGAATATTTTTAATTGATGAAATATATAAGAATACGACAATCTTTTTTTCATTTTTTCGTATTGAATGGATGAAACATAAAACATGAAATTTCATAAAGTTGACATCGTAAACTATTTTATAATATCGACTCCATAAATTTTGTAAATTCTTGATTAGTTTCCGCTGTCAATTTGTCTGTACGTACAGATACTACGTCTCAAAACAGATGTTTTGATTCTGTCAGATCGGTTTTCGTTTTATGACCCCGATGTAAGTTTTAAATATAAACAAATTATTAAATTTTCAGTATAAGATATTTTGATTTTAAATACTGTAGTTTATTCAAAACTTTATATATTTGTTACTATTCTAAAAATACAAATATTAATTCTATGGAAGAGAGTGAGAGTCAGAGAAGAGCAATATCAAATTCATCTCTTCGGTTAGATATTGGAGCAAAGGAATTTATGGTTTTCAATGTATAAACTGAGATACAACAAGTAATATTTTCAAATTCAGGCGACAAAAACAAAGAGAAAAAACTCGTCTTCCAGCCCAAACAAAGAACTAAATATAATAAATAAGTAGTGTCGAATTATAAAATTACGTATAAAAATGGCAAAAAGATTAATTTTGTGGGTAAGGATGAGTTTTATAAAAAAAAATTATAAACGCTAATAACCAGTAAAATCGTCTTTAAGTCCGACCTACTGGAGATAAGCGCGACCCCCTTTATCTCACTACCTCCTCGACCTTTAACCTCCAAAATTTAATAGCATAAATTCCCCTAATATATAAATTTCCCTGCAAAATTTCAGAAATTGTCGATAAAAAGCACAAGAGTTATTAAGCTTTAAACAGGGTGAACAAAAACGTCCCCTCACATACGCTAACATCATACATACATGGAAAAAAATCCCTAATTTTTTTGCATTTCTGGACGTCCTCGATTCCAAAATTGTAAAAATCTTGGAGGTAATTTTTTGACCGATGGCCATACTTTCCCTCTGTTATATAACAGAATCGGAAAGTAAAATGTATGGCTCCTAAAGTTATTATGTGCTTCATAATAATATTTTTCCTAAATAATTGCAGATAATATGTTTCGTTTTATGTAAAACGATGCGTAACAGAACGCATTCGATTACATCAGACGATAATAATAAATATGATTATATACCTGATTGTATTTATTATTATCTTATGTAAAAGAAATGGCTACAAAGAAAAGTAAACTTGTAACGAGCACTTATTTATTGTGACACGGTCACAATGCCGCCGGGCTGCAATTTTTAATCATATTTTTAATGTATTTAATTTAAAATATATGCTCTCCACCTCAAATTAGTAGTGTCTTGCCCCAGTACATCATACTTTTCCTGCTAACAGTGAAGTCGTGCCGATCATGTATCCGTTGGGGGGAATTTTTGAATTAAAATTACCTAATTTACGATCTAAAATGGAAGTTTTTATATAGTTAATCGGAGCCTTCTGCCCCTAAAATTTCTGTATTTCTCTTCACTTTAATTTATCTAATACAGTTCTCGAGATTAATCTGTTTTCTAGGAAAAGATTTTGATAATTATTTCATAATTTAATCGACAAAATTGTCTTAAAATAAGCCAGAAGATTGAAATTTATGTATTTTATTTATTAAATTTTCAATTTCCTTTTAAAAATGAATAAAATTTCAATAAAATTACAAATATTAATCGTTTTAAATGGATCAAGTGTAAATTATGTAACCAAATTGTACATTAATCCTTTATTCGCATCTATAATAATTCGATGCTTAACCATTCTTTACATTTTAATAAATTAGTATATATTAAATTTAATAATAACAAAATCGTGAGAAAATTCATGAAAAAACAAAGAGTTTTCTTCTGTGTTAGATGAGGAAGGAATCTCAATAATCCTCAATAATGAGAAATGAGAAAGATTCTTCTTCATTTATTCGGGACATCACACAATTTATTTTATTTATAATAATAAATTGGACTTCTAAAATATTGTATAAGCTAATTTTGGATAGAATTTAAAGCCAAAATCTATCATTTTCAATTAGTTTTCTCATAGATTAATTAAAGGAGCTCAATTAATTGTTTTAAAATGAAACCAATTTACCACTATTGTTTATAAAGACCGATTAAATGAATGAACACAAATCACTAGAATATAAATTAATGAATTAAAATTTAACAAATATAAACTACTCGACTTCAAATTTATCTCCTAAAAAATAATTTAAAGTATTTATATGGGGGCAACATCGAGTATTGAAGACACTGAAGAGGACTTACACAAAATTCTCATCTTATACTATTGTATCAATACAAAGATAAATGCATAAAATATTTTTTATTACAACAAAAAAATCAATATCTTTTTATTATTTATAATATTTTTATACGCGAAAGTATAATATATAAGTTTAAAAGTGACTTTGAAGTTATATATTATACTGTGGTGTATATACGAAAAGCATTAGAGGTGCAAAAATCGAAGAGCTTGGAATTTATTCTAAAATTAAAATATATTTTTTTTTATTATGAAATGAAACTTTTTTTGGATTATTTACTGGGGAATCGTGTCATTCTATCAATAGGGTAAGATTCAAATTTATCACGAGTTAACTCTGTAAATAATTCAATAATTTCGGTATGAATCTTATATGAATCTTTATAGGAGAGTGCATTGACTCCAAATATTTTTCTAACCGATTTATATAGTAGTGGATAGAAAAATATTTGACATTCATAACGTGTCGATATGAGTTTTTTAGTAAATTCTATTAAATTGCATGAATTTTCAATAAAAATCCTCCTACATCCAGCATCCCTTATCAAAGTTTCATCACTTCTAAATGCTTTTTTTCTTTTTTATATATATTGACGAGTCAAAAATTCAAAAGAAAAGTCATCATTTAAGCATAAAATACTTTCTAAAAATTTGATATTTATACATATAAAAACGTTTCCACATTAAAAAATTCATTAAAATTATTTTTTAATTTGTTCCGAGAGCATATTTATTTATTTATTACTAATTTATTAAACTGCTTTAAAAATACACTTGAGATAATTAATTACTAATTATTTAAATTAATTAAATAAGTTTTAATACAAATATATAATTTTTTTCAGTTTAATTTTATGTAAAATTTATTTATTTTTTGAAAATTTAATTAAGAACTCAAAAATTAGATGAATAAATTAATGATGTTTATTATTATTTAATTAAGTAAAAAGGTAATGTTGAAAATTTTATTTTTATGAAAATAAATGTTCAAAATTGAATTTTTAAAATTCTTTTTGACCTACTTTCAATCGTAGACCGAAAGAAAATTAAAGTCCATTATAGTAAAAAATGTGACTTGTATAGTACAATATAAAATGATATTATATTGAAGTAGAATTATGTGGGTTTATTTTAAAAATTATTATTAAATAAATGTAAAAAATTAATTCTGGAAGTGTTAAATAATTAAAAATTAAGATTAAGAACGGTCAACACGCATCAATTAAATAGAAGATGTACGTTGGTTTTATGGAATGTTTGCCCTTTCTATCTTAGCAATTTATTAATTATTTTCAACTATACAATTTAAAATTGTGTTTAGAATATGTTTAATTGAAGTTTTACTTATAAACTTATGTTAAGATTATGTAAAAAAAGAATTACACGGTTTACAATGGAAGATCCTCAAAGAATATATCAAAATAAATAGCAAAATTTTATACGTGGAATTTTACGAATTTATGGATAATTCGAGCTCGAATAATACTCAAATGTAATCGAAATTCGTGAAATTTTCTCTATAAAATCGATTAAAAAATCTTCATTGTTGTTGTGGTTGTTGTAATGAAACGTTTACTAACTCCAATTTGCCTTTTGTGAATATTTTATAAAATTATCATTTAAAAATTGATCAGCCCGCTGTTTCGTCTGCATATTTTAATGAAACAGTTGTAAAAGTTTCAATTCGAACATTAGCAGAATGTTAACTATGATATTATTTAATTTAAAATATATGTTCTCCACCTCAAATTAGTGTCTTGCCCCTGTACATCATACTTTTCCTGATAACAACAGAGTCGTGCCAGTCATCTAACTTCTTTCGGGGGAAGTTTTGAATTGAAATCATGTGACTACCTGTATAGACCAGAAGTTCGTATATTGTTACTTGGAGCCTCCTGCCCTTAAGCTTTCTATATCTGGTCTTTATTTTCATGTATCTAACTCCGTTCTCGAGATTAAAGATGATATAACTACAACTAAAATATAACAGTGATAAGAGAATAAATTTTAAATTATTCCATCTTTAAATAATCACAAGTGGTTCCTACGTAGATTTACGACAGAATGACGTAAAGAATGACATTATTGTTTACATCATTCTTTCGTCATATATTTTTAAATCAAACTAATATGCTTATGATTCTTATATATATCCTGTTATAATGAATTCAAAATCAAGCTTATAAGGTTAGCAAAGTATAATTCCTCGATCAAAATTTGTATAAGTTTAATGCGGATCTTATTCCAAATTGATAAAAGTGAAGAGTAACTTCAAAATAATCGTCAAATATCCGTTTTTAAAGGTTAAACAAATGGTTAAAAATCCAGCAAAGAGTTGATTAACTTTCCTGGCAACATTTGGTGGCGACATCTGTTACCATATTTTATTATTAAAAACTTTTTGCATTTTATAATAGTTAAAAATATAAAAAGCTTAATTTTGAGGGTAGGGACGGGTTTTATAAAACAAAAAAAAATTGTAAATGCTAATAACCAGTAAAATCGACCCCCATTATCTCCCCATACCGTCGACCTTTAACCACCAAAATTTAATAGCAACAACCCCCATAATAAACAAATTTCCCTGCTAAATTTTAGAAATTTTCGACAAAATCACAGGAATTATTAAGCTTCAAGAGGGTGAAATAAAATCGTGCCCCCTCCACACACACATACTAATGTCCATACATACAGAAAAAACTCCCGAATTTTTGCATTTATCGACGTTTCAAGGTATCCTGAGACCAAAACTGTAAAAATCTTGGGGTACTTTAATGTACCGGTATAATATAAAGTACTTTTGAAACTTACTTTCTACGAGAAACTGGCTCCTAATTAGGCTAAGTTGGCTAATCCCAATTACTCCGCACGGTCAGGTGCAAACCCAGAACCTACTAGTAGTCAGAGGTTTTACCAACTGACAGGTGGGCCAAACTAACAGAAATTACAAAAGTGTTCTATCTTTTGGGTCTTTTACTGCCTTGTGAGTTAAAATAAATTCTATTAAATTAGTCATTATATTATATTGTACGTAATAATAATTACTGGGTATGTTCATCATAAAAATTTATTATACATATAATAAACTTTTATGATAAACGAACGTAATCATTATTATATAAAATATAATGTTTAATTTAATAAAATTTTATAGAATTTTCAATGAATAACGAGCAATTATTTATTGTGTCATCGTTACAATGCTCTCAATTTTACTAATGTTTTTGCCCCTGCACGTCATACTTTTCCTGTTAACAATACAGTTATACCGGTCATCCATTTAACTCCGTTCTCGAGATTGAAAACGACAGACAGACAGATAGAAGGACTCCGGTGAGAATTTATAGGACTGCAATTTTGTAGACCTATTTGTCGAAAATTTCTGAAATTTTGTAGGGATATTTGTGTATTAGGGGAATTGATACTATTAATTTATGAAAGTTAAGGGCGAGGGGATGAGGAGACAAAGGGAATCGCGTGTAGTCTCTCGAGTAGGGTCGGATCCTTAATGACGATTTTACCCTTTATTAGCATTTACAATTTTGTTAAATAATTAAAAATTAAGATTAAGAACGGTCAACACGCATCAATTAAATAGAAGATGTACGTTGGTTTTATGGAATGTTTGCCCTTTCTATCTTAGCAATTTATTAATTATTTTCAACTATACAATTTAAAATTGTGTTTAGAATATGTTTAATTGAAGTTTTACTTATAAACTTATGTTAAGATTATGTAAAAAAAGAATTACACGGTTTACAATGGAAGATCCTCAAAGAATATATCAAAATAAATAGCAAAATTTTATACGTGGAATTTTACGAATTTATGGATAATTCGAGCTCGAATAATACTCAAATGTAATCGAAATTCGTGAAATTTTCTCTATAAAATCGATTAAAAAATCTTCATTGTTGTTGTGGTTGTTGTAATGAAACGTTTACTAACTCCAATTTGCCTTTTGTGAATATTTTATAAAATTATCATTTAAAAATTGATCAGCCCGCTGTTTCGTCTGCATATTTTAATGAAACAGTTGTAAAAGTTTCAATTCGAACATTAGCAGAATGTTAACTATGATATTATTTAATTTAAAATATATGTTCTCCACCTCAAATTAGTGTCTTGCCCCTGTACATCATACTTTTCCTGATAACAACAGAGTCGTGCCAGTCATCTAACTTCTTTCGGGGGAAGTTTTGAATTGAAATCATGTGACTACCTGTATAGACCAGAAGTTCGTATATTGTTACTTGGAGCCTCCTGCCCTTAAGCTTTCTATATCTGGTCTTTATTTTCATGTATCTAACTCCGTTCTCGAGATTAAAGATGATATAACTACAACTAAAATATAACAGTGATAAGAGAATAAATTTTAAATTATTCCATCTTTAAATAATCACAAGTGGTTCCTACGTAGATTTACGACAGAATGACGTAAAGAATGACATTATTGTTTACATCATTCTTTCGTCATATATTTTTAAATCAAACTAATATGCTTATGATTCTTATATATATCCTGTTATAATGAATTCAAAATCAAGCTTATAAGGTTAGCAAAGTATAATTCCTCGATCAAAATTTGTATAAGTTTAATGCGGATCTTATTCCAAATTGATAAAAGTGAAGAGTAACTTCAAAATAATCGTCAAATATCCGTTTTTAAAGGTTAAACAAATGGTTAAAAATCCAGCAAAGAGTTGATTAACTTTCCTGGCAACATTTGGTGGCGACATCTGTTACCATATTTTATTATTAAAAACTTTTTGCCATTTTATAATAGTNTTATTTATTATGACATGGTCACAATGCCGTGCTGCAATTTTTAATCATATTCTTAATTTATTTAATTAAAAATATATGCTCTCCATCTCAAATAAGTAATGGTTTGCCCCTGTACATCACACTTTCCTGTTAGCAACAGAGTCGTGCAGGTAATCTATCTAACTCCTTTTGGCAGCAAATTTTTGAATTAAAATTACGTGACTTCCGGTTTAGACCGGATATAGTTAACGGGACCTTTTGCCCCTAAGCTTTCCATATCTGGTCTCGATTTATCTAACATTGTTCTTGAAATTAAGAATGGACAGACAGTGAGAATTTATAGGTTTACACAACAGATACATTTCTTATTAAATTCTAAGAAAATTATGAAATATCCAACTTCTATTGAAGAATTTCATCTGTATACAAGTACTTCTATTCAAAATTTTAATAATGATATATATATATTTTACTAAAAGATGACAAGGAAAATATATTTACGAGCGCATCTCCACTCTCAGAGATGTCTCGAAACTCGGAGTTACGATATTTTATATAGCAATTTCCGTTTATAATTGGATCAACTGTTAAATTCAGCCTTAGTTAAATGATATTTGTATGCAAAATTCGCAACCAATGTATCATTAATAAAGGTAGAAATTTTTTATGAATTTGTAAAATAAAGACCAATTTGTTTAATGATAAAACCTTTGGTTACGGTAGCAAAGAAAAAAAATTAGAATTTATTATCAAAAATCGGCAATATTTAAGTAGATTAAAATCTAAATTTTTTAAAAAAGAAAAATTTTAAGCCATCTTATCAAAGTTTTATTACTTTTATGAACGAAATATATCATTTGAAATGCTATTTTATATTCAAATTGTTAACGTAATCATTCGTACAAAAGGAAAGTTTATTTAGAAGAACTAAGAATAAAATATTCTGTATGTATTAAATTGGGCTGTAATTTGAAGAAATTGTAGACCTGTAAATTCCGATCAAGACCAGAAGTCACGTCATTTAAATTCAAAAATTCTCCCCTGAAAGGTGTTAGATAGACGATCGGCACGACTCTACTGTTATAGGAAAAGTATGATTTACAGGGGCAAGACACTAGTTTGAGGTGGAGAGCATATATTTTAAATTAAATAAATTAAAAATATAATTAAAAATTGCAGTCTAGCATTGTTGTGGCGATGTCACAATATTTTTTTTATGTTCTAAATATAATTCATAAAAGCAGTTGTGAAGTAAGATGAAAGTTAAATATAACTTTCATAGTTTTAACGAATTGTAGATCTTTCCTCACTCCCCATATTTAAGAAAGTAGAAATGAATGTAAATTTAATAGAAAATGTGCAGTTTTAGTTATTAATGGACTACTTTTATATGTATTTAGTAGCAAGAAAGTAGCGGTATTCAATGGTAACGACGTTGTTTATAAAAGAAAAAAGGTTAAACATTTAAAGGTTAGGCACCTCTTTGTTGCAAATAAACGAGTATAAGTGGAAGATAAAATACTTCAGATTAAAGTAAATAAAGTAATAAATTTTCTATTTTTAAAATAAACATGAAAATTTCACTTATTATTTGGAGTAGAACGTTAAAAGAAAAAAAAAATTAGAAAAGAGCAATCGATATAGAAATTATGTAAATTTTTAGAATAATATTTAATAAATTAATTGATTCGCCTTAAAGTGTTTTATTAAAAATCCATCAGAATTCATTCGCTAATGAAAAATTGATTGAAAGAAGAAGAAAAGATTTTTAAAAAATATATATTGAAGTACTTTTCGTGTCGAAAGTAGGTTAAAATAACATTTAAATGAAGAATAAATTCTTAAGAAAATATTAAATAAATCATTTATTCTTAGAATTTAAAATTTATAGGTCATAACCGACATTTTTCCATCTTAATCTATCGATAAAAAGATGATTTTTCTATTAAATATTGTCACTTTTTTCATCATTATTGACATTATTATTACCTCAATATATGCTGCTGTTTATTTATTATAAAGCTGTAAAATGTATTAATTGTCAATATTAAATACTTTTAATGCCATTTTATTTGATTTTCTTTTATATTTTTCCACAAATAACGTCAATAATTATAATTGTTAAAGAGAAACATTGTCATCCTTACGAACAGAACCTATTTTTTAGGTGAAATTTATAAGGTAATGTCGTTATTAAGCAATTAGAAACAATTATTTATTTAGTTTATTACACATTAAATCCAAAAAATTACAGTAGAGAAGGAATAAAGAGTCATCATCAAACCGGAGAGAAGATAGAAGTGGGTCTACTCGATAAAAAAAGGGGAGAATTTTATGACGATTTAAAAAGTATTAAAAGCATCGGAATTGTTTTTATACTTTTTATAAGTGATAAATTAAAAATTCGAGTGACTGCTTTACATAAAAACTGTTTTTAATATTTTATGACTGATAAAACATACAAGTTTCGTTTAAGCGTTTGTAGATAGGCTCAAAAATTTGAATATAATTATAAAATTGGGACCATTCGAGAAAGTATAACGTAAGAGAAAGGCCGAAGGTCAGAAATACAAGAATACAAATATAATTGGCTACAGTATGTTAACAGAATAGCAGTAAATAGATTATTCCAAGCTGTTCTTAGGTATCAACCGACAGGAAGGAAGATGGAGAATGAGCTTAATCTATTCGTAGATGATGATGATGCTAAAATTGGATGTTCAAAAAAGCAAAATGTCTGTTAAAAATTTATTTCTGTTTATATTAAGTTAGTATAAGATCTAAATAAAGAGCCATGCTTGTCAAATTTTCTAGTCATTTAAATGTAAAATTTTGTCTGTAACTGTGAATCGTACTATTTTTTGCAGTTTACAGAGTTTTAATTTGTAAATAAAGCTAAAAGTTTATACGATCCACCAACACAAGAAATGAATAGGACCAAAGTGTAAAAGTTATTCCAAAAATCTCACGAGTTCAAATGGTAGGAACTTTTAATTGGTCCTTTTCGAGATAACAGTCAATTGGATTTCTTTATAGGTCTACAATAATTCAAAACGTACACTTTGATTGGGCTGTAATATGAAAAAAATTGTATACCTATAAATTTCCACTGTCATCCGTCTGTCTGTTCTTCCTTAATCTCGAGAACGATGTTAAATAGATAAAAGTCAAGACCAGTTGTAGAAAGCTTAGGGGCAGAAGTTCCCGATTAACTGTATATAAACATTCGATATACAATGGAAGCCACGTGATTTCAATTCAAAAATTTCCCCAGAACGGAGTTACATAGATGACCGGCATGATTTTCTTGTTAACAGGAAAAGTATGATGTTTCAGGGGCAAGACATTGATTTGAGGTGGAGAGCATATATTTTTAAATTAAACGTGCATCCCGACATTGTGAACATATCATAATGATTTTTGCTCGTTTTAAGAATATTTTTAATTGATGAAATATATAAGAATACGACAATCTTTTTTTCATTTTTTCGTATTGAATGGATGAAACATAAAACATGAAATTTCATAAAGTTGACATCGTAAACTATTTTATAATATCGACTCCATAAATTTTGTAAATTCTTGATTAGTTTCCGCTGTCAATTTGTCTGTACGTACAGATACTACGTCTCAAAACAGATGTTTTGATTCTGTCAGATCGGTTTTCGTTTTATGACCCCGATGTAAGTTTTAAATATAAACAAATTATTAAATTTTCAGTATAAGATATTTTGATTTTAAATACTGTAGTTTATTCAAAACTTTATATATTTGTTACTATTCTAAAAATACAAATATTAATTCTATGGAAGAGAGTGAGAGTCAGAGAAGAGCAATATCAAATTCATCTCTTCGGTTAGATATTGGAGCAAAGGAATTTATGGTTTTCAATGTATAAACTGAGATACAACAAGTAATATTTTCAAATTCAGGCGACAAAAACAAAGAGAAAAAACTCGTCTTCCAGCCCAAACAAAGAACTAAATATAATAAATAAGTAGTGTCGAATTATAAAATTACGTATAAAAATGGCAAAAAGATTAATTTTGTGGGTAAGGATGAGTTTTATAAAAAAAAATTATAAACGCTAATAACCAGTAAAATCGTCTTTAAGTCCGACCTACTGGAGATAAGCGCGACCCCCTTTATCTCACTACCTCCTCGACCTTTAACCTCCAAAATTTAATAGCATAAATTCCCCTAATATATAAATTTCCCTGCAAAATTTCAGAAATTGTCGATAAAAAGCACAAGAGTTATTAAGCTTTAAACAGGGTGAACAAAAACGTCCCCTCACATACGCTAACATCATACATACATGGAAAAAAATCCCTAATTTTTTTGCATTTCTGGACGTCCTCGATTCCAAAATTGTAAAAATCTTGGAGGTAATTTTTTGACCGATGGCCATACTTTCCCTCTGTTATATAACAGAATCGGAAAGTAAAATGTATGGCTCCTAAAGTTATTATGTGCTTCATAATAATATTTTTCCTAAATAATTGCAGATAATATGTTTCGTTTTATGTAAAACGATGCGTAACAGAACGCATTCGATTACATCAGACGATAATAATAAATATGATTATATACCTGATTGTATTTATTATTATCTTATGTAAAAGAAATGGCTACAAAGAAAAGTAAACTTGTAACGAGCACTTATTTATTGTGACACGGTCACAATGCCGCCGGGCTGCAATTTTTAATCATATTTTTAATGTATTTAATTTAAAATATATGCTCTCCACCTCAAATTAGTAGTGTCTTGCCCCAGTACATCATACTTTTCCTGCTAACAGTGAAGTCGTGCCGATCATGTATCCGTTGGGGGGAATTTTTGAATTAAAATTACCTAATTTACGATCTAAAATGGAAGTTTTTATATAGTTAATCGGAGCCTTCTGCCCCTAAAATTTCTGTATTTCTCTTCACTTTAATTTATCTAATACAGTTCTCGAGATTAATCTGTTTTCTAGGAAAAGATTTTGATAATTATTTCATAATTTAATCGACAAAATTGTCTTAAAATAAGCCAGAAGATTGAAATTTATGTATTTTATTTATTAAATTTTCAATTTCCTTTTAAAAATGAATAAAATTTCAATAAAATTACAAATATTAATCGTTTTAAATGGATCAAGTGTAAATTATGTAACCAAATTGTACATTAATCCTTTATTCGCATCTATAATAATTCGATGCTTAACCATTCTTTACATTTTAATAAATTAGTATATATTAAATTTAATAATAACAAAATCGTGAGAAAATTCATGAAAAAACAAAGAGTTTTCTTCTGTGTTAGATGAGGAAGGAATCTCAATAATCCTCAATAATGAGAAATGAGAAAGATTCTTCTTCATTTATTCGGGACATCACACAATTTATTTTATTTATAATAATAAATTGGACTTCTAAAATATTGTATAAGCTAATTTTGGATAGAATTTAAAGCCAAAATCTATCATTTTCAATTAGTTTTCTCATAGATTAATTAAAGGAGCTCAATTAATTGTTTTAAAATGAAACCAATTTACCACTATTGTTTATAAAGACCGATTAAATGAATGAACACAAATCACTAGAATATAAATTAATGAATTAAAATTTAACAAATATAAACTACTCGACTTCAAATTTATCTCCTAAAAAATAATTTAAAGTATTTATATGGGGGCAACATCGAGTATTGAAGACACTGAAGAGGACTTACACAAAATTCTCATCTTATACTATTGTATCAATACAAAGATAAATGCATAAAATATTTTTTATTACAACAAAAAAATCAATATCTTTTTATTATTTATAATATTTTTATACGCGAAAGTATAATATATAAGTTTAAAAGTGACTTTGAAGTTATATATTATACTGTGGTGTATATACGAAAAGCATTAGAGGTGCAAAAATCGAAGAGCTTGGAATTTATTCTAAAATTAAAATATATTTTTTTTTATTATGAAATGAAACTTTTTTTGGATTATTTACTGGGGAATCGTGTCATTCTATCAATAGGGTAAGATTCAAATTTATCACGAGTTAACTCTGTAAATAATTCAATAATTTCGGTATGAATCTTATATGAATCTTTATAGGAGAGTGCATTGACTCCAAATATTTTTCTAACCGATTTATATAGTAGTGGATAGAAAAATATTTGACATTCATAACGTGTCGATATGAGTTTTTTAGTAAATTCTATTAAATTGCATGAATTTTCAATAAAAATCCTCCTACATCCAGCATCCCTTATCAAAGTTTCATCACTTCTAAATGCTTTTTTTCTTTTTTATATATATTGACGAGTCAAAAATTCAAAAGAAAAGTCATCATTTAAGCATAAAATACTTTCTAAAAATTTGATATTTATACATATAAAAACGTTTCCACATTAAAAAATTCATTAAAATTATTTTTTAATTTGTTCCGAGAGCATATTTATTTATTTATTACTAATTTATTAAACTGCTTTAAAAATACACTTGAGATAATTAATTACTAATTATTTAAATTAATTAAATAAGTTTTAATACAAATATATAATTTTTTTCAGTTTAATTTTATGTAAAATTTATTTATTTTTTGAAAATTTAATTAAGAACTCAAAAATTAGATGAATAAATTAATGATGTTTATTATTATTTAATTAAGTAAAAAGGTAATGTTGAAAATTTTATTTTTATGAAAATAAATGTTCAAAATTGAATTTTTAAAATTCTTTTTGACCTACTTTCAATCGTAGACCGAAAGAAAATTAAAGTCCATTATAGTAAAAAATGTGACTTGTATAGTACAATATAAAATGATATTATATTGAAGTAGAATTATGTGGGTTTATTTTAAAAATTATTATTAAATAAATGTAAAAAATTAATTCTGGAAGTGTTAAATAATTAAAAATTAAGATTAAGAACGGTCAACACGCATCAATTAAATAGAAGATGTACGTTGGTTTTATGGAATGTTTGCCCTTTCTATCTTAGCAATTTATTAATTATTTTCAACTATACAATTTAAAATTGTGTTTAGAATATGTTTAATTGAAGTTTTACTTATAAACTTATGTTAAGATTATGTAAAAAAAGAATTACACGGTTTACAATGGAAGATCCTCAAAGAATATATCAAAATAAATAGCAAAATTTTATACGTGGAATTTTACGAATTTATGGATAATTCGAGCTCGAATAATACTCAAATGTAATCGAAATTCGTGAAATTTTCTCTATAAAATCGATTAAAAAATCTTCATTGTTGTTGTGGTTGTTGTAATGAAACGTTTACTAACTCCAATTTGCCTTTTGTGAATATTTTATAAAATTATCATTTAAAAATTGATCAGCCCGCTGTTTCGTCTGCATATTTTAATGAAACAGTTGTAAAAGTTTCAATTCGAACATTAGCAGAATGTTAACTATGATATTATTTAATTTAAAATATATGTTCTCCACCTCAAATTAGTGTCTTGCCCCTGTACATCATACTTTTCCTGATAACAACAGAGTCGTGCCAGTCATCTAACTTCTTTCGGGGGAAGTTTTGAATTGAAATCATGTGACTACCTGTATAGACCAGAAGTTCGTATATTGTTACTTGGAGCCTCCTGCCCTTAAGCTTTCTATATCTGGTCTTTATTTTCATGTATCTAACTCCGTTCTCGAGATTAAAGATGATATAACTACAACTAAAATATAACAGTGATAAGAGAATAAATTTTAAATTATTCCATCTTTAAATAATCACAAGTGGTTCCTACGTAGATTTACGACAGAATGACGTAAAGAATGACATTATTGTTTACATCATTCTTTCGTCATATATTTTTAAATCAAACTAATATGCTTATGATTCTTATATATATCCTGTTATAATGAATTCAAAATCAAGCTTATAAGGTTAGCAAAGTATAATTCCTCGATCAAAATTTGTATAAGTTTAATGCGGATCTTATTCCAAATTGATAAAAGTGAAGAGTAACTTCAAAATAATCGTCAAATATCCGTTTTTAAAGGTTAAACAAATGGTTAAAAATCCAGCAAAGAGTTGATTAACTTTCCTGGCAACATTTGGTGGCGACATCTGTTACCATATTTTATTATTAAAAACTTTTTGCATTTTATAATAGTTAAAAATATAAAAAGCTTAATTTTGAGGGTAGGGACGGGTTTTATAAAACAAAAAAAAATTGTAAATGCTAATAACCAGTAAAATCGACCCCCATTATCTCCCCATACCGTCGACCTTTAACCACCAAAATTTAATAGCAACAACCCCCATAATAAACAAATTTCCCTGCTAAATTTTAGAAATTTTCGACAAAATCACAGGAATTATTAAGCTTCAAGAGGGTGAAATAAAATCGTGCCCCCTCCACACACACATACTAATGTCCATACATACAGAAAAAACTCCCGAATTTTTGCATTTATCGACGTTTCAAGGTATCCTGAGACCAAAACTGTAAAAATCTTGGGGTACTTTAATGTACCGGTATAATATAAAGTACTTTTGAAACTTACTTTCTACGAGAAACTGGCTCCTAATTAGGCTAAGTTGGCTAATCCCAATTACTCCGCACGGTCAGGTGCAACCCAGAACCTACTAGTAGTCAGAGGTTTTACCAACTGACAGGTGGGCCAAACTAACAGAAATTACAAAAGTGTTCTATCTTTTGGGTCTTTTACTGCCTTGTGAGTTAAAATAAATTCTATTAAATTAGTCATTATATTATATTGTACGTAATAATAATTACTGGGTATGTTCATCATAAAAATTNGTAGAACGTTAAAAGAAAAAAAAAATTAGAAAAGAGCAATCGATATAGAAATTATGTAAATTTTTAGAATAATATTTAATAAATTAATTGATTCGCCTTAAAGTGTTTTATTAAAAATCCATCAGAATTCATTCGCTAATGAAAAATTGATTGAAAGAAGAAGAAAAGATTTTTAAAAAATATATATTGAAGTACTTTTCGTGTCGAAAGTAGGTTAAAATAACATTTAAATGAAGAATAAATTCTTAAGAAAATATTAAATAAATCATTTATTCTTAGAATTTAAAATTTATAGGTCATAACCGACATTTTTCCATCTTAATCTATCGATAAAAAGATGATTTTTCTATTAAATATTGTCACTTTTTTCATCATTATTGACATTATTATTACCTCAATATATGCTGCTGTTTATTTATTATAAAGCTGTAAAATGTATTAATTGTCAATATTAAATACTTTTAATGCCATTTTATTTGATTTTCTTTTATATTTTTCCACAAATAACGTCAATAATTATAATTGTTAAAGAGAAACATTGTCATCCTTACGAACAGAACCTATTTTTTAGGTGAAATTTATAAGGTAATGTCGTTATTAAGCAATTAGAAACAATTATTTATTTAGTTTATTACACATTAAATCCAAAAAATTACAGTAGAGAAGGAATAAAGAGTCATCATCAAACCGGAGAGAAGATAGAAGTGGGTCTACTCGATAAAAAAAGGGGAGAATTTTATGACGATTTAAAAAGTATTAAAAGCATCGGAATTGTTTTTATACTTTTTATAAGTGATAAATTAAAAATTCGAGTGACTGCTTTACATAAAAACTGTTTTTAATATTTTATGACTGATAAAACATACAAGTTTCGTTTAAGCGTTTGTAGATAGGCTCAAAAATTTGAATATAATTATAAAATTGGGACCATTCGAGAAAGTATAACGTAAGAGAAAGGCCGAAGGTCAGAAATACAAGAATACAAATATAATTGGCTACAGTATGTTAACAGAATAGCAGTAAATAGATTATTCCAAGCTGTTCTTAGGTATCAACCGACAGGAAGGAAGATGGAGAATGAGCTTAATCTATTCGTAGATGATGATGATGCTAAAATTGGATGTTCAAAAAAGCAAAATGTCTGTTAAAAATTTATTTCTGTTTATATTAAGTTAGTATAAGATCTAAATAAAGAGCCATGCTTGTCAAATTTTCTAGTCATTTAAATGTAAAATTTTGTCTGTAACTGTGAATCGTACTATTTTTTGCAGTTTACAGAGTTTTAATTTGTAAATAAAGCTAAAAGTTTATACGATCCACCAACACAAGAAATGAATAGGACCAAAGTGTAAAAGTTATTCCAAAAATCTCACGAGTTCAAATGGTCCTTGTAGGAACTTTTAATTGGTCCTTTTCGAGATAACAGTCAATTGGATTTCTTTATAGGTCTACAATAATTCAAAACGTACACTTTGATTGGGCTGTAATATGAAAAAAATTGTATACCTATAAATTTCCACTGTCATCCGTCTGTCTGTTCTTCCTTAATCTCGAGAACGATGTTAAATAGATAAAAGTCAAGACCAGTTGTAGAAAGCTTAGGGGCAGAAGTTCCCGATTAACTGTATATAAACATTCGATATACAATGGAAGCCACGTGATTTCAATTCAAAAATTTCCCCAGAACGGAGTTACATAGATGACCGGCATGATTTTCTTGTTAACAGGAAAAGTATGATGTTTCAGGGGCAAGACATTGATTTGAGGTGGAGAGCATATATTTTTAAATTAAACGTGCATCCCGACATTGTGAACATATCATAATGATTTTTGCTCGTTTTAAGAATATTTTTAATTGATGAAATATATAAGAATACGACAATCTTTTTTTCATTTTTTCGTATTGAACGGATGAAACATAAAACATGAAATTTCATAAAGTTGACATCGTAAACTATTTTATAATATCGACTCCATAAATTTTGTAAATTCTTGATTAGTTTCCGCTGTCAATTTGTCTGTACGTACAGATACTACGTCTCAAAACAGATGTTTTGATTCTGTCAGATCGGTTTTCGTTTTATGACCCCGATGTAAGTTTTAAATATAAACAAATTATTAAATTTTCAGTATAAGATATTTTGATTTTAAATACTGTAGTTTATTCAAAACTTTATATATTTGTTACTATTCTAAAAATACAAATATTAATTCTATGGAAGAGAGTGAGAGTCAGAGAAGAGCAATATCAAATTCATCTCTTCGGTTAGATATTGGAGCAAAGGAATTTATGGTTTTCAATGTATAAACTGAGATACAACAAGTAATATTTTCAAATTCAGGCGACAAAAACAAAGAGAAAAAACTCGTCTTCCAGCCCAAACAAAGAACTAAATATAATAAATAAGTAGTGTCGAATTATAAAATTACGTATAAAAATGGCAAAAAGATTAATTTTGTGGGTAAGGATGAGTTTTATAAAAAAAAATTATAAACGCTAATAACCAGTAAAATCGTCTTTAAGTCCGACCTACTGGAGATAAGCGCGACCCCCTTTATCTCACTACCTCCTCGACCTTTAACCTCCAAAATTTAATAGCATAAATTCCCCTAATATATAAATTTCCCTGCAAAATTTCAGAAATTGTCGATAAAAAGCACAAGAGTTATTAAGCTTTAAACAGGGTGAACAAAAACGTCCCCTCACATACGCTAACATCATACATACATGGAAAAAAATCCCTAATTTTTTTGCATTTCTGGACGTCCTCGATTCCAAAATTGTAAAAATCTTGGAGGTAATTTTTTGACCGATGGCCATACTTTCCCTCTGTTATATAACAGAATCGGAAAGTAAAATGTATGGCTCCTAAAGTTATTATGTGCTTCATAATAATATTTTTCCTAAATAATTGCAGATAATATGTTTCGTTTTATGTAAAACGATGCGTAACAGAACGCATTCGATTACATCAGACGATAATAATAAATATGATTATATACCTGATTGTATTTATTATTATCTTATGTAAAAGAAATGGCTACAAAGAAAAGTAAACTTGTAACGAGCACTTATTTATTGTGACACGGTCACAATGCCGCCGGGCTGCAATTTTTAATCATATTTTTAATGTATTTAATTTAAAATATATGCTCTCCACCTCAAATTAGTAGTGTCTTGCCCCAGTACATCATACTTTTCCTGCTAACAGTGAAGTCGTGCCGATCATGTATCCGTTGGGGGGAATTTTTGAATTAAAATTACCTAATTTACGATCTAAAATGGAAGTTTTTATATAGTTAATCGGAGCCTCCTGCCCCTAAAATTTCTGTATTTCTCTTAACTTTAATTTATCTAATACAGTTCTCGAGATTAATCTGTTTTCTAGGAAAAGATTTTGATAATTATTTCATAATTTAATCGACAAAATTGTCTTAAAATAAGCCAGAAGATTGAAATTTATGTATTTTATTTATTAAATTTTCAATTTCCTTTTAAAAATGAATAAAATTTCAATAAAATTACAAATATTAATCGTTTTAAATGGATCAAGTGTAAATTATGTAACCAAATTGTACATTAATCCTTTATTCGCATCTATAATAATTCGATGCTTAACCATTCTTTACATTTTAATAAATTAGTATATATTAAATTTAATAATAACAAAATCGTGAGAAAATTCATGAAAAAACAAAGAGTTTTCTTCTGTGTTAGATGAGGAAGGAATCTCAATAATCCTCAATAATGAGAAATGAGAAAGATTCTTCTTCATTTATTCGGGACATCACACAATTTATTTTATTTATAATAATAAATTGGACTTCTAAAATATTGTATAAGCTAATTTTGGATAGAATTTAAAGCCAAAATCTATCATTTTCAATTAGTTTTCTCATAGATTAATTAAAGGAGCTCAATTAATTGTTTTAAAATGAAACCAATTTACCACTATTGTTTATAAAGACCGATTAAATGAATGAACACAAATCACTAGAATATAAATTAATGAATTAAAATTTAACAAATATAAACTACTCGACTTCAAATTTATCTCCTAAAAAATAATTTAAAGTATTTATATGGGGGCAACATCGAGTATTGAAGACACTGAAGAGGACTTACACAAAATTCTCATCTTATACTATTGTATCAATACAAAGATAAATGCATAAAATATTTTTTATTACAACAAAAAAATCAATATCTTTTTATTATTTATAATATTTTTATACGCGAAAGTATAATATATAAGTTTAAAAGTGACTTTGAAGTTATATATTATACTGTGGTGTATATACGAAAAGCATTAGAGGTGCAAAAATCGAAGAGCTTGGAATTTATTCTAAAATTAAAATATATTTTTTTTTATTATGAAATGAAACTTTTTTTGGATTATTTACTGGGGAATCGTGTCATTCTATCAATAGGGTAAGATTCAAATTTATCACGAGTTAACTCTGTAAATAATTCAATAATTTCGGTATGAATCTTATATGAATCTTTATAGGAGAGTGCATTGACTCCAAATATTTTTCTAACCGATTTATATAGTAGTGGATAGAAAAATATTTGACATTCATAACGTGTCGATATGAGTTTTTTAGTAAATTCTATTAAATTGCATGAATTTTCAATAAAAATCCTCCTACATCCAGCATCCCTTATCAAAGTTTCATCACTTCTAAATGCTTTTTTTCTTTTTTATATATATTGACGAGTCAAAAATTCAAAAGAAAAGTCATCATTTAAGCATAAAATACTTTCTAAAAATTTGATATTTATACATATAAAAACGTTTCCACATTAAAAAATTCATTAAAATTATTTTTTAATTTGTTCCGAGAGCATATTTATTTATTTATTACTAATTTATTAAACTGCTTTAAAAATACACTTGAGATAATTAATTACTAATTATTTAAATTAATTAAATAAGTTTTAATACAAATATATAATTTTTTTCAGTTTAATTTTATGTAAAATTTATTTATTTTTTGAAAATTTAATTAAGAACTCAAAAATTAGATGAATAAATTAATGATGTTTATTATTATTTAATTAAGTAAAAAGGTAATGTTGAAAATTTTATTTTTATGAAAATAAATGTTCAAAATTGAATTTTTAAAATTCTTTTTGACCTACTTTCAATCGTAGACCGAA
The DNA here is from genome assembly GCF_000671375.1 of Centruroides sculpturatus. Classification (NCBI taxonomy): domain Eukaryota; kingdom Metazoa; phylum Arthropoda; class Arachnida; order Scorpiones; family Buthidae; genus Centruroides; species Centruroides sculpturatus. The sequence continues at coordinate 177,312 of NW_019384827.1, forward strand.
AGAAAATTAAAGTCCATTATAGTAAAAAATGTGACTTGTATAGTACAATATAAAATGATATTATATTGAAGTAGAATTATGTGGGTTTATTTTAAAAATTATTATTAAATAAATGTAAAAAATTAATTCTGGAAGTGTTAAATAATTAAAAATTAAGATTAAGAACGGTCAACACGCATCAATTAAATAGAAGATGTACGTTGGTTTTATGGAATGTTTGCCCTTTCTATCTTAGCAATTTATTAATTATTTTCAACTATACAATTTAAAATTGTGTTTAGAATATGTTTAATTGAAGTTTTACTTATAAACTTATGTTAAGATTATGTAAAAAAAGAATTACACGGTTTACAATGGAAGATCCTCAAAGAATATATCAAAATAAATAGCAAAATTTTATACGTGGAATTTTACGAATTTATGGATAATTCGAGCTCGAATAATACTCAAATGTAATCGAAATTCGTGAAATTTTCTCTATAAAATCGATTAAAAAATCTTCATTGTTGTTGTGGTTGTTGTAATGAAACGTTTACTAACTCCAATTTGCCTTTTGTGAATATTTTATAAAATTATCATTTAAAAATTGATCAGCCCGCTGTTTCGTCTGCATATTTTAATGAAACAGTTGTAAAAGTTTCAATTCGAACATTAGCAGAATGTTAACTATGATATTATTTAATTTAAAATATATGTTCTCCACCTCAAATTAGTGTCTTGCCCCTGTACATCATACTTTTCCTGATAACAACAGAGTCGTGCCAGTCATCTAACTTCTTTCGGGGGAAGTTTTGAATTGAAATCATGTGACTACCTGTATAGACCAGAAGTTCGTATATTGTTACTTGGAGCCTCCTGCCCTTAAGCTTTCTATATCTGGTCTTTATTTTCATGTATCTAACTCCGTTCTCGAGATTAAAGATGATATAACTACAACTAAAATATAACAGTGATAAGAGAATAAATTTTAAATTATTCCATCTTTAAATAATCACAAGTGGTTCCTACGTAGATTTACGACAGAATGACGTAAAGAATGACATTATTGTTTACATCATTCTTTCGTCATATATTTTTAAATCAAACTAATATGCTTATGATTCTTATATATATCCTGTTATAATGAATTCAAAATCAAGCTTATAAGGTTAGCAAAGTATAATTCCTCGATCAAAATTTGTATAAGTTTAATGCGGATCTTATTCCAAATTGATAAAAGTGAAGAGTAACTTCAAAATAATCGTCAAATATCCGTTTTTAAAGGTTAAACAAATGGTTAAAAATCCAGCAAAGAGTTGATTAACTTTCCTGGCAACATTTGGTGGCGACATCTGTTACCATATTTTATTATTAAAAACTTTTTGCCATTTTATAATAGTNACGTAATACAAATGGCGCTCGAGAATTCGTTTTTAAATACTAAAGTGAAATATAATTGGTTAATTTATAACTCTAATTCTTGATGTACGGCCTTTAATCGTTCAGAATTCTTATTCTTGGCAACATACGACACTTATTTTATACATGCCATAAACTATTTACGATTCGACAATTTCCTCTTCCGAACTGATATTTTATACCGAATATTATTATCGATACAGGAGTAGAGTCTTGATTATATACAAGAACAAATGGATCAAATGAATCTGTCCATATTATATTAAAACATGTTACTATATACAGCACACAATGTATTAATATTGTGTGATTACTATAAAGGAAAATTTGACATTAACAAAATGTTTCTTATACTGTACAAGTTTATAACAGTGTAAGAAATAATTTTATAAACAAAAAAACAGTAATTCAATCATTAAAAAAGATCCAACAACGAGTTGCTTAACTTTCCTGGCAACATTTAAAACTGCGTGTGTGGCTCCATCCGTTACGATATTTTATTATTAAAAACTTTTTATATTATTTAATTATTATAAAATGACAAAAAGCTTAATTTTTGATGGGTTTTATAAAAATTTGTAAATGTTAATAACGAGTAAAATCTCATTAAACCCGGCCTTATTCGAGATACGACACACGACTCCCTTTATCTCCTCAACCCGTCGACCTTTAACCACCAAAATTTAATAGCATCTATGCCCCTAATACACAAACCTCCCTGTAAAATTTCAGTAATTTTCGACAAAAAGCACGGGAATTATTAAGCTTCAAATAGGGCGAACAAAATCGTGCCCCCACACAAACATCCATAGATAGGGAAAAAATCCCCGAATTTTTTTTTTTTTTTTTTTTTTTGCATTTCTCGACGTTTTAAGGTTCCGAGAGTCCAAAAATGTAAAAACTCTGGGGTCATTTTTTTGACCGATGGCCATACTTTTCTTCTATTACATATAACAGAGCCGGAAATGTAAAATCTATATTCAAATTTTGGTTACTGTGCAACACACAATCCATTACCGGGTATTAGAAGTTAATTAAAATTTTCATCCCTCATCCGGAGAATCTTATTTATATTTTTTCTCTCTCTTTTTTTTTAGTTTTATTTTAAAATATTTTAAAAATTTATATTTGAAATTACATTTTGTTTAAGACTTCATCTTGTTTTACGCTGCACTAACTGACACGATATTATTATCGATTGCGCGGTGTCAATATCAGCTTCACATTGGCGACACACTTTTACATATAATTTATTCCAGAATAAGTTTAAACGTCTGTTTTGGAACAGATTTAATGTAACATTTTTTAAAACGTTTAACGTTAAAGTATAATTTTTAAAATATTGTATAAGGTATTGTACGTAAATTACTTTATAATTGAAATAAAATTTAGAATATAAAAATATTAATAACAGATGACATCACACATGCTGTTTTAAACGTTGCCGGTAAAGTTAAGCAACTGATTGCTGGAATTTTTCTTAATGACTTATCACGTAAGTTGACAAGTCGAAAATTAATTTTAAATATTAAAATAATTTTTGAAACTTCTACTGCTTAGGAAATTCAATGTTCCTTTGGGGAAATCAAGCGAATTCTCTTTGACAGAATCGATAGAACGAAAAAGGGTTGTTTGGAATATTTTTACGAAAAAAAAATTGTCCAGAATTTTTGTTTCGTAGAAAATCAGCAATTTTTATTGCATTTTCTCCAAATATTTCGCAAATCTCTGTCACTATCGTAACTTCGTTTATGATGAGATGTGAAGGATCCGATTATTTTCCTACGAAGATGACTCCGACCTCCTATACAATTCTTAAAATAAAAGACTATTAAAGAACGAGCAATTGTTTATTGCGAAACCGTCACAATGTAGGATTGCAATTTTTAATCATATTTTAAATTTATTTAATTTCAAATATATGCTCTCCATCTCAAATTAATAATGTCTTGCCCCAGTACACCATGCTTTTCCTTTAACAATAGAGTCGTGCCGGTCATCTAACACCTTTTAAATGAAAATTTTTGAATTGAAATAACGTGAATTTCGGTTTGAATTAGAAGTTCTTATAGACATTGTAGTGGGAATTTATAGGGTCTACATTTTTTTCAAATTACAGTCCAATGAATTAAGATGTGTATGTGTGAGCATGAGTTTTCATCTCTAGCAAAGGAGAAGTTTAGAAAATGGCTGCTGAAAAATAATTTATAGTTTTTACTCTATAAATATGTACTGTACTTAGTAACGTATTTGATAGATCATGTATCAATTACCAAAAAGGAAATTTTGACTTTAACAATTTATTACGATTGAAATACAGAAGTTAACGACGAAATATGTTGTAGTAATTTTAATAGAATATTTATAAATTGATTTATCCACCCTTTAAGATCCATTATGTATCATATATTATTTCCTAATGTTCCTTGAGTGAATTTTAATTGAAATGGGAATTTAACTCCATTACTAATTTATGTGATGATTATTGATAAGGTAAACATAAGGAATGCAAAAATATTTACATTCGAAGCTATTTTAGTATCTAAAAATAAAAAATAAAAATTAAATTTTAAATATATATTTTTAAAATTTCGTTAAATAAAAATAATAAATAGTGAAAAATTCTAAATTTATGTGAGAATTTCAAAATTTTTCCTTGTTTATTTTCGTCGTTGCTCGATGATTTCCATCGATAAGGGAGAAAATCCATTTAAAATAATTTAATTATACATTTCTACATCATTGCAGGAGGGGCCGACCCACAATGGGGTCAATCACTATAAGCGAAAATGGAAAACAATGCACAACGATCATAAATTGTAGAAAATTCAAACACAAACCCCCCAAAACGATGTGTTCTCATGAAATCGTATAATCGTATCGCTTTTCGAATAATTCGGTTCACGAACAGAATTTCGAACTCAAAATTACACCGGTTGCCGAACAAGACAGCCTTATACTTTCTGTGTTAAAGAAAGTGGACGGCTCGACCAATCAGAGACAGGACTACCGATTTGGAAGTTAGTGGCGCGGAAATCGCCTGACGTCAATGAACGTCACCACACGAATCAATTAGATTTCGATGCGCGTGCGGGTAAGATACTACTTCCGTTTTTCTGTACGCGCCACAAATTGAATCTAAATCAAATTAATTAATAAAATCCGCGTGAATTGACATTTACGTAATACAAATGGCGCTCGAGAATTCGTTTTTAAATACTAAAGTGAAATATAATTGGTTAATTTATAACTCTAATTCTTGATGTACGGCCTTTAATCGTTCAGAATTCTTATTCTTGGCAACATACGACACTTATTTTATACATGCCATAAACTATTTACGATTCGACAATTTCCTCTTCCGAACTGATATTTTATACCGAATATTATTATCGATACAGGAGTAGAGTCTTGATTATATACAAGAACAACTGGATCAAATGAATCTGTCCATATTATATTAAAACATGTTACTATATACAGCACACAATGTATTAATATTGTGTGATTACTATAAAGGAAAATTTGACATTAACAAAATGTTTCTTATACTGTACAAGTTTATCACAGTGTAAGAAATAATTTTATAAACAAAAAAACAGTAATTCAATCATTAAAAAAGATCCAACAACGAGTTGCTTAACTTTCCTGGCAACATTTAAAACTGCGTGTGTGGCTCCATCCGTTACGATATTTTATTATTAAAAACTTTTTATATTATTTAATTATTATAAAATGACAAAAAGCTTAATTTTTGATGGGTTTTATAAAAATTTGTAAATGTTAATAACGAGTAAAATCTCATTAAACCCGGCCTTATTCGAGATACGACACACGACTCCCTTTATCTCCTCAACCCGTCGACCTTTAACCACCAAAATTTAATAGCATCTATGCCCCTAATACACAAACCTCCCTGTAAAATTTCAGTAATTTTCGACAAAAAGCACGGGAATTATTAAGCTTCAAATAGGGCGAACAAAATCGTGCCCCCACACAAACATCCATAGATAGGGAAAAAATCCCCGAATTTTTTTTTTTTTTTTTGCATTTCTCGACGTTTTAAGGTTCCGAGAGTCCAAAAATGTAAAAACTCTGGGGTCATTTTTTTGACCGATGGCCATACTTTTCTTCTATTACATATAACAGAGCCGGAAATGTAAAATCTATATTCAAATTTTGGTTACTGTGCAACACACAATCCATTACCGGGTATTAGAAGTTAATTAAAATTTTCATCCCTCATCCGGAGAATCTTATTTATATTTTTTCTCTCTCTTTTTTTTTTTAGTTTTATTTTAAAATATTTTAAAAATTTATATTTGAAATTACATTTTGTTTAAGACTTCATCTTGTTTTACGCTGCACTAACTGACACGATATTATTATCGATTGCGCGGTGTCAATATCAGCTTCACATTGGCGACACACTTTTACATATAATTTATTCCAGAATAAGTTTAAACGTCTGTTTTGGAACAGATTTAATGTAACATTTTTTAAAACGTTTAACGTTAAAGTATAATTTTTAAAATATTGTATAAGGTATTGTACGTAAATTACTTTATAATTGAAATAAAATTTAGAATATAAAAATATTAAGTATTCAAATTACTGTATTTACTCCTCAAATTGTTCGAAGAAGAATTAAGAATGTCGAAATTCTTAAAAAAAAAAAATGGGAATAAATTCTTAAATGAAGATGAATTGTACATTTTAATTTTCTATTATTATTATTTTTTTCTTTGTAATTAATAACGTAAATAATAATTTTAAAAGCATTTGTATAATTAAAATTTTGACCTAATTGTATTCTCGGTTAATTTACATGCAGTAATAAATTCGATGCGATAATACGTAAAGTAAATAATTTCACTTCTAAAAATAATAATGATGCGTTAAATCAATTTATCACCCGTGTGAAGTTTTCTACGTTGCAGATTTTCAATATGTGTAAGAAGAAATTTCTCCCAGTTGCATAAAACAATAAGTTCGATCGTTGGAATAAGGAAATGCAACAAATGGAAAGGTCCCGTAGAAAGTCACATGTTTTCTTCACGTGTCTAATGTTAGACACGTGAAGAAAACCCAAAAAACTCCACATTGGCCAGCCCCCTGATAAGAATCGAACCCACACCAACTACGGTGTTTAGTAGTTTTATCCATTCGAACACTGCTGGACACATTGACAGGGGGAGAGTACGAGCGTAAAGCGTAATTTTTTGATTTATCGGAGTCACTCTTTATTCCTCCTGTTTTTCTCAAGTTATCAAAGAAATTTTTAAATTAAATTGCATGCTTCTAGACCTGTTTACCATTAATAATTATTTGGCTGCAATTTGAAAAAATTGTAGACCGATAATTCCCCGCTGTCGTCCATCTTTCCTTCTTCTCGACAATGGAGTTAGTTAGAAGAAAGACGAGACCAGATATGAAAACCTTAGGAGTAGGAGGCTCCGATTNTAAATGAATGAACACAAATCACTAGAATATAAATTAATGAATTAAAATTTAACAAATATAAACTACTCGACTTCAAATTTATCTCCTAAAAAATAATTTAAAGTATTTATATGGGGGCAACATCGAGTATTGAAGACACTGAAGAGGACTTACACAAAATTCTCATCTTATACTATTGTATCAATACAAAGATAAATGCATAAAATATTTTTTATTACAACAAAAAAATCAATATCTTTTTATTATTTATAATATTTTTATACGCGAAAGTATAATATATAAGTTTAAAAGTGACTTTGAAGTTATATATTATACTGTGGTGTATATACGAAAAGCATTAGAGGTGCAAAAATCGAAGAGCTTGGAATTTATTCTAAAATTAAAATATATTTTTTTTTATTATGAAATGAAACTTTTTTTGGATTATTTACTGGGGAATCGTGTCATTCTATCAATAGGGTAAGATTCAAATTTATCACGAGTTAACTCTGTAAATAATTCAATAATTTCGGTATGAATCTTATATGAATCTTTATAGGAGAGTGCATTGACTCCAAATATTTTTCTAACCGATTTATATAGTAGTGGATAGAAAAATATTTGACATTCATAACGTGTCGATATGAGTTTTTTAGTAAATTCTATTAAATTGCATGAATTTTCAATAAAAATCCTCCTACATCCAGCATCCCTTATCAAAGTTTCATCACTTCTAAATGCTTTTTTTCTTTTTTATATATATTGACGAGTCAAAAATTCAAAAGAAAAGTCATCATTTAAGCATAAAATACTTTCTAAAAATTTGATATTTATACATATAAAAACGTTTCCACATTAAAAAATTCATTAAAATTATTTTTTAATTTGTTCCGAGAGCATATTTATTTATTTATTACTAATTTATTAAACTGCTTTAAAAATACACTTGAGATAATTAATTACTAATTATTTAAATTAATTAAATAAGTTTTAATACAAATATATAATTTTTTTCAGTTTAATTTTATGTAAAATTTATTTATTTTTTGAAAATTTAATTAAGAACTCAAAAATTAGATGAATAAATTAATGATGTTTATTATTATTTAATTAAGTAAAAAGGTAATGTTGAAAATTTTATTTTTATGAAAATAAATGTTCAAAATTGAATTTTTAAAATTCTTTTTGACCTACTTTCAATCGTAGACCGAAAGAAAATTAAAGTCCATTATAGTAAAAAATGTGACTTGTATAGTACAATATAAAATGATATTATATTGAAGTAGAATTATGTGGGTTTATTTTAAAAATTATTATTAAATAAATGTAAAAAATTAATTCTGGAAGTGTTAAATAATTAAAAATTAAGATTAAGAACGGTCAACACGCATCAATTAAATAGAAGATGTACGTTGGTTTTATGGAATGTTTGCCCTTTCTATCTTAGCAATTTATTAATTATTTTCAACTATACAATTTAAAATTGTGTTTAGAATATGTTTAATTGAAGTTTTACTTATAAACTTATGTTAAGATTATGTAAAAAAAGAATTACACGGTTTACAATGGAAGATCCTCAAAGAATATATCAAAATAAATAGCAAAATTTTATACGTGGAATTTTACGAATTTATGGATAATTCGAGCTCGAATAATACTCAAATGTAATCGAAATTCGTGAAATTTTCTCTATAAAATCGATTAAAAAATCTTCATTGTTGTTGTGGTTGTTGTAATGAAACGTTTACTAACTCCAATTTGCCTTTTGTGAATATTTTATAAAATTATCATTTAAAAATTGATCAGCCCGCTGTTTCGTCTGCATATTTTAATGAAACAGTTGTAAAAGTTTCAATTCGAACATTAGCAGAATGTTAACTATGATATTATTTAATTTAAAATATATGTTCTCCACCTCAAATTAGTGTCTTGCCCCTGTACATCATACTTTTCCTGATAACAACAGAGTCGTGCCAGTCATCTAACTTCTTTCGGGGGAAGTTTTGAATTGAAATCATGTGACTACCTGTATAGACCAGAAGTTCGTATATTGTTACTTGGAGCCTCCTGCCCTTAAGCTTTCTATATCTGGTCTTTATTTTCATGTATCTAACTCCGTTCTCGAGATTAAAGATGATATAACTACAACTAAAATATAACAGTGATAAGAGAATAAATTTTAAATTATTCCATCTTTAAATAATCACAAGTGGTTCCTACGTAGATTTACGACAGAATGACGTAAAGAATGACATTATTGTTTACATCATTCTTTCGTCATATATTTTTAAATCAAACTAATATGCTTATGATTCTTATATATATCCTGTTATAATGAATTCAAAATCAAGCTTATAAGGTTAGCAAAGTATAATTCCTCGATCAAAATTTGTATAAGTTTAATGCGGATCTTATTCCAAATTGATAAAAGTGAAGAGTAACTTCAAAATAATCGTCAAATATCCGTTTTTAAAGGTTAAACAAATGGTTAAAAATCCAGCAAAGAGTTGATTAACTTTCCTGGCAACATTTGGTGGCGACATCTGTTACCATATTTTATTATTAAAAACTTTTTGCCATTTTATAATAGTTAAAAATATAAAAAGCTTAATTTTGAGGGTAGGGACGGGTTTTATAAAAAAAAAAAAAATTGTAAATGCTAATAACCAGTAAAATCGACCCCCATTATCTCCCCATACCGTCGACCTTTAACCACCAAAATTTAATAGCAACAACCCCCATAATAAACAAATTTCCCTGCTAAATTTTAGAAATTTTCGACAAAATCACAGGAATTATTAAGCTTCAAGAGGGTGAAATAAAATCGTGCCCCCTCCACACACACATACTAATGTCCATACATACAGAAAAAACTCCCGAATTTTTGCATTTATCGACGTTTCAAGGTATCCTGAGACCAAAACTGTAAAAATCTTGGGGTACTTTAATGTACCGGTATAATATAAAGTACTTTTGAAACTTACTTTCTACGAGAAACTGGCTCCTAATTAGGCTAAGTTGGCTAATCCCAATTACTCCGCACGGTCAGGTGCAAACCCAGAACCTACTAGTAGTCAGAGGTTTTACCAACTGACAGGTGGGCCAAACTAACAGAAATTACAAAAGTGTTCTATCTTTTGGGTCTTTTACTGCCTTGTGAGTTAAAATAAATTCTATTAAATTAGTCATTATATTATATTGTACGTAATAATAATTACTGGGTATGTTCATCATAAAAATTTATTATACATATAACAAACTTTTATGGTGAACGAACGTAATCA
>NW_019384827.1:191550-199751 GCF_000671375.1 Centruroides sculpturatus
AATATTAATTTTTTAAAAAATTCAAAAATAAAATTTTATTTCATTTTTAATAACACTATTTTAGATTTAATTTATATTTTTAAGGATCAATACGAATGTTATAAATAAAATCTCCAGAGTTAAAACAATTCTAAACAAATATTTGATTTGGTAGAATTTAGTTTTAAGTAATTAAAACTTTAATTTATACATTTATTTATTTAAAAAAAAGAAAATAATTTAAATATATTTCAGATAAAATAAAAGTATATAATAATTTAAACTTCACTTCACTATTTTTAAAATTATTTTAATATACAAAGTGACTCAAAAGTGAGTTAACTATTGTAAAAACTAAATTGTTCTCTTATTCAAATACATTACTTATATTATTTAACATTGTTTTAAACTTAATTTACCATTCATATTCACAAATATATCTAAAAAATCTTGAAACAGGGTAAACTGACCTTTGGACCACCCTTTAAATTTTCGTTACATTCTCGTTTATGGAGGCGTGTTACAGTTACATTGCAAGTCAGTTTATCACTGTAGTATCTGTTGATTACACGAACAATTTCTATCGAGTGACTTCCCTACCGTTTATTTATTTATTTATTATTTTAATTATTTTCAACATATTTTATTCATTGCATGTTTTTACAATTATTTATAAGATAAAAAATTAGGGCACTTGATTAGTAAATTGAAAGATTTAAGGTAGATTAAAAAAGAAAAGAAAATAAAGTGCCAAAAAATTATTAAAAATACAATTTTTTTTTTAAATAAATAATTTCTTAAAGTAACAAAATTTATGCTTGACCTAAATTCAATAATTTTATATTTGCATAAATTCATAAATTTTTTTATTATATTTGTTACGAAGTTCTTAACAAGTGTAACCTGGATACACACACAGCTTTAAATACTTGCCAAATTTAATAATATTTGTTATAATTTAAAATGGTAAATAATAGATTTTACTGGACAGCATGGAAATAATCTATCAATTAGAAGCAATTATTTACCAAAATAATTCAAAAAATAAAATTGTTTAACGTGTTGAACAATAGATTTATATTGAAGAAACAAAAGGTGTAGAAATAAGGAAACGAATTTAGCTTTATCCTAGATAAAGATATTGTGTTCATCAGGAAAAAATCACAAACATCAATCAGCCATTCTATCGCTTCATCCTCATCACTTTCATAGCAATTGATAGGTTTGTCACGAGGACAGTTAAAAATTAATCTTGCATCGTGAATCAATAATGAGCGATTGATGTTAACCGAAGAAAAAGGTAAATGAAAACACAAGTAATATTTAAGTATATTTGTAGAGAAGCTAAATTAAAATACGTTCAATTAATTTGTAGTAATTTATGCAAAATCTTAAAGCAACCTCCAGAAAAATGAGGTTGTCAATGCGTGTTTTGAAGGATTTTAAAGCTTTTCCGGTGTACTTTTTCTTTGGAAAAGTGTTTCAAATTTTAGGGAAAGACATAAAAATATAGCTTGTTATTTTAACATTTTTAATATACAAAGAAAATTTAAATAATTATATATTTTATTTTTACTTTCCCGACTCTCTTATATATAACAGAGGGAAAGTATGACCATTGGTCCCTCAAGATTTTTTATATTTTTGGACTCGAGGACCTTTGAACGTCGAGAAATGTAGAAACTTCGGGGGCGGTTTTCTGTATGTATGAATGTTTGTATTCGTGTGTTTGGGTGACACGATTTTGTTTCACCCTCTTTGAAACTTAATAACTCCAGTGTCTTTCGTCGAAAATTTGTGAAATTTTGCAGGGAGGTTTGTGTATTAGGGACATCGATGCTATTAAATTTTGATGGTTAAAGGTCAATGGGGTGGGGAGATAAAGAGGTTTATGTGTATCTCCAGTAGGATCTCATTTAATGACGATTTTACTGGTTATTAGCATTTACAATTTTTTTATATAAAAACCCATCCCTATCCTCTTTTTCCCATTTTATAATAATTGAAAATATAAAAAGATTTTTAAAATAAAATACCGTAACAGACGGTGCCAGACACGCAGTTTTAAATATTGCCGAGAAAGTTAAGCAACTTATTGCTGCATAATTTTTATGTCTGTTTTACTTCACGATGTAGACAAAAATGACTTCAAATTATTGAAACATCCACTTTACTAAGTACCGTATTCTTTATACATTCGTTTGCTAATACGCGTTTTAAGTTTTCTTCCCTCTTCTATTGGCTAAAATACAAAATCATTGTTATGATTTCATACAGTATTATTAAACTTCATAAAATTTTTCTACATATCCTGATTCGCATCTTATATAATCAGTGCTATTTGTTTTTTATATTAAAACTGACATTCAATATACTAATATTCTGTCAATAATTTACTGCATACATTATACATGCATATTTATTATTCAATAAAATTTTACTTATAGTTTTACAACAATATTTTATTTATTCACTTATACTTTAATAGGGACTTTAATTTACATAGATGTTTTATCAAAGATGCATTTGACACATTCATTGTCCATGATATTAACTTCACAAAGGTTCCTTACAGTATATAATAATTGATATAGCACGTTATTTAGTCTTCATTTCCTGTTTATGTTTATTATTTATCACTTATTATTATATGGAGTGTTGTATTATCTTTTTGTTTTTATTTGTCTATAAATAAAAAAACTACATTTAATATGTAAATGGAGTACTACAAGAATAAAAATATTTATAAGTAATTTCCGATTATCTATTTATAAACGAACAATTAATATTTTATTGTCTTGAAATGAAATATGTGAAACGTATCCTTAAAAATAACACTTCTAATATTTGATGATAATATTAACTATTGCCTATTGATTATAAATGTTGTTAACCTAATTAATGGGTCGATGTTTTCTGTTTACATATTCATCGTCAAAAAATTTCATTGTAGTGTCATATATTATTAGCGTAATAATATATAACACTACAATGAAAAATAAAAACGATAAAATTGTATAATTGATTAGTATTTGGTGTATTAATCGGATGTTACGCATATTTATTTATTTTTTAATTAAATTAGTAAATTGTAAGAAAAGAGAGCTAGAAGTATAATATGTCGTATTTCGAGTTATTAAGAATAACGTGTCTAGATTGGAAGTAACCATAGAGAAAAAGTTGCATAGATTGAACACCAACATGTAGTATATTCAAAAATGTTCAAATGNAATCTAAAAGATGCTAAGAATCCAATACTGATGTTCTTTTTGCACGATTCGTTCCACTCCATTAATTGAAAAAGTAGCAAAATATTATAAAAGAAACTCAATAAATAAAGAAAGAATGTTTATTCGTTGGAGAAATGCAAACGTTTGATAAAATTTGCAATAACTTATGTTATTGTAATTATTGCAAGATATATCTAGGAAACGTAAAGATGTTTACAACTAAAAGCACTTCCTTCACGATATCCCTCGGAGCTAATTCCAAAATGGGGCCACTGTGTCAACTCCTCGGGTTCGAATTGTATGAGAAAACTGTTTTGACATCTCCATCTACCACAGAATAAACATACACAAACATATAGAAACAGGAAGTGATGCGGATGCTGACAATCCACTTCCTCTTATTCCCTCTCTAATTTCAATCATAGAAACTTAAAAAAAATTCTCATTAATTTAATTGAAGAGTTGATACTTTACGTTATTACATAATTTACTATATAGAAGTCTATAGTATTTATTGTCGTTTTAATTTAATTACAATCGATACTCTCCCTCCCCCTTTTCTCTTTCTATTTGACATTGGCTTTACCTTAGTGGAGATGGAAAAACAGAAACCAAGAATAACCAGGAAATAAGAACATAATAAGAAACCTTAAAATATATATATATAATATTATATAAATCCCGATCTAAGAGATAATTTAAATGTAAATTAATAAAATTATTAAATAGTTCCACTGTTATAAAATGACACTTTTATACTTGATTATAAAGGAATTTAAATTATTAAAAATAGTTTAAAATCGTATAGAAATGGTAAAATATATTCTAAAAATTATGTAGTGTCAAAAATTTTAATATTTATTACAATATTTATGAGGTAATCGTTACTTCACAGACGTGAATCTCTGGAGAATACAAATATATTTATTTATTTTTTTTTATTGATGTTTGATCGTATGTTTTTTTATTATTATTTTTTTTACTTAAAAAAATGAAAATTTTAAACAATTTTTATGCGATTCAAAATTCAGTTAACCATGTATTTAAGATAATACGAATATGATTAAGTATTAAAACATTCAGATACGATAACAATTTCTTCTTTATATGAGTTAACTGACTTTTGAACCACTCCATTGAGAATATAGGGGATGATGTAAAAAGTCAGTTACCCATGTATTTGTCTTTCGTATTTCAGGTACACTCGTGAGTACGAATCATCAAATGAGATTAGAGTAACGTGTTTTTCTTATGATTAAGTATGAAAATATATACAATGGTTAACTGACTTTTGGTCACAGTATTTCTTTAAAAAAAATTAGAAATTTTCATTTAATTAAGTCAAACTTTTAATTTAAATCATATAATAAGTTAATTAAAAGTTATAAAGTGAAAATATTTTCCTCCTCCTCATCCAATAAACAAATTAATGAACTTTTATAAAAATAGAACATCAAACACATTTATTTTTTTTAAATTAGAAATAAATGTAAATTAAAACTTTAAGCAATTTATTAATTTTATGAGGGGTTAAAATTTTCTAGAAGAAGAAAGAAGAAGACAGACATTATCAACAACACTGAATCAATACGTTAGTAAATGTATTATGCATCACTCGTCTTCACTAAACCAAACTTTTGATGGAAAAATCTTTTAGAAAATCTTCAAAAATAGTCAAAATAAATACGTGTTTTTAATTAAAATATATATCAAATTTTAAAAATAAATATTTTAAAATTACAATTCTTTTTTTTTTTAAGAGCAATTATTCTAAAAATGGCTCCTCCTTACTTAAGAGTAAGAATCATTAATTCGTGCTTAAAATATTTAAATGCGTATAAAATAAATATTTAACTAGAACATTTATTTATTTTTTTAAATAATAATAATAAAAAAACAATGTATTATATTATTATTATTATTAAAAAATAAGTGAAATTGTTTTGAGAAAAATAAGAAGATATCAATGTTGATTGGAGAAGAGATGATTAGATGATTGCTAATGATAGTATTATGGGCTTACAGCAAAAACAGATTTTATCTGCTTAATCATTAGGAAAAAAAGTAAAAAAAATATAATAAAACAATGACGTAAACAACAGTGATCACAATCAGAAATTGTCTACAGACAATTCGGATATAGTGAATTTCTGATTGTCTCATTCTTCTCCTTTGTCTTTAGAGTTAAGCAAGATAGAGACCAAAAATCAAATAAAACAGAGCGAATTGGTATATAAAAAAAAGACAATTTTATTAAGTATTTATATATTAAAAATAATTAAAGTTTCGAGTGTTTTCTTACTAATTTCAGATTTTAATATTAGACTAAATAAGTTAAATACTAAATTTTTATTCGGTTTAATATAGTAGATTCATTAAAATTTTATATTAAAAATATCCCAAAGATAATAAAAATTAATATTGATTAAATTGCTAAAGGGCAATAAATTCTGACATATAAACAACTCTAATTATCTAATTTAAGCAATTAAACCAGCCTTAATATGGAGAAGAATTAATAAGCAAATTTAAAGTTATCAGTGATATAAAATAAGTAAAAAATCCAGCAACAAATTGCTTAACTCTTCAGGCAAAATTTAAAATTTTGGTGTCGTCATATGTTACGATATCTTATTTTAAAAACTATTTTTAATTATTGTAATATGGCATAAAGCTTAATTTTGAGGTTAGAGATGGGTTTTATTAAAAAAAAAAAAATTTAAATGCTAATAACCAGTAAAATCGTCATTAAGTCCGACCCTACTGGAGATACACATGACCTTCATTATCTCCCCACTCCCTCGACCTTTAACCTCCAAAATTTAAGAGCATCGATACTCTTAATACACAAATCTCTCTGCAAAATTTCACAAATTTTCGACAAAAAGTACGGGAGTTATTAAGCTTCAAAGAGAGTGAAACAAAATCGTGTTACCACTAATACAAACATCCATACATAGAGAGAAACTCCCCAATTTTTTCCTTTGTTGAC
Organism: Centruroides sculpturatus; assembly: GCF_000671375.1. Lineage (NCBI taxonomy): Eukaryota > Metazoa > Arthropoda > Arachnida > Scorpiones > Buthidae > Centruroides > Centruroides sculpturatus. Next base: position 197,752 of record NW_019384827.1, read on the forward strand.
GTTCCAAGATCCTCGAGTCCAAAAATATAAGAATTTCGGAACTCATTTTTTAACCGATGGCCATACTTTCCTTTTGTTAAAATGAAAGAATTTTAATTTAGAATTAAATAATTAAAAATTCCAAAGAAAATTAAACTTACGTAAGTGATAATTGGGAGATTCCAAGCTGCAGCAACCAGTGCTTCGGATGCACAATTGAACTCGAAACCAATAAAGGCCACAACCCCTTCGTCCTTCATCTGTGTCATCTTCCTGATAGCCATTGGAGTGTTGGGTTCTCCAGTGTCTCCCGGTATGTAACTTAAAGTATGGTTTGGTAAAATGTCATCCCTGCTATTGATATCATCGATTGCTAAAGGAATGGTTCCAGCTATAAGTTTACCCATGCTATCATGAAATCTAAAAGATGCTAAGAATCCAATACTGATGTTCTTTTTGCACGATTCGTTCCACTCCATTAATTGAAAAAGTAGCAAAATATTATAAAAGAACTGTTCTTTAAATGTAAATAATTGAACCATCCTCTTTAAATTCTTATTTATTAAATAAATTACTTCTCATTTTACAAATCTATTCTCGTGTAAATTCCTGGTTTAAGAAATAAAATTGTTTATATATTTATTTATAAAATATTAGAATTAAAATAACTGCAACTTACTATTCTTTACAAAATTTCCGGTTGTTATGTGTTAGTTGGGAGCGTAAGAGAATGGAGGATGATGATATCGGTCGACAGTCGACGACACTTTAGCACGTGGTCACTATTCACGTGCATTTGTAGTCAACTTCTCGTCTCGTTTTCGTCGAAGGCCCTCTAGTGATGATCGTTTGTAGTTGGAGAATCCCACTGTAGTACACTTAAAGCATTGTTATTGATTGAACTGTTGAGGAAAGAGAAAAAAATTCAGAAAATTTTCAGTTTTCTTGAATTAAAATTCTGTTTTACTTTAACTGTGTTATTTATAACAGAAGGAAAGTATGGCCATCTGTCAAAAATTGACCCCTCCAAGATTTTTACATTTTTGGACTCAGGACACCTTTAAACGTCGAGAAATGCAAAATATTAGGGTTTTGCTTTCTGTATGTATTGATGTTAGTATGTGGGGGTACGATTTTGTTCACCCTGTTTGAAGCTTAATAACTTCCGTGCTTTTTGTCAAAATTTTCTGAAATTTTGCATGGAGGTTTGTTTATTAGGAGTATCGATGCTCTTAAATTTTGGTGGTTAAAGGTAGACGGGGTGGGGAGATAAAGGGAGTCGTGTGTATCTCCAGTAGGGTCAGACTTAATGACGATTTTACTAGTTATTAGCATTTACAATTTATTATAAAACTCATCCCTACCTCAAAATTACGTTTTTTTTTCTTTTTTTCTGTTTATAATAAAAATATAAGAAGTTTTTAATAAAATATGATAACAGATGGTGCCACCAAATGTTTCCGGGAAAGTTAAACAACTCATTGCTGTATTTTTTCTCCTGAATTCTAATTCGTGATACTTCATGAATTATAAAACTTGACTAAGTGCACATATATAGGTGATAGAGGAGCCAAAAGTTAGTTAATCGTAACTGGTTCTTAATATAAACTTAAAAATATATTTCGGTTAACTGACTTTTGGGTCTTCCTGTATATAGGCTATATCATTAACGTTTTAAATGAGAGATACTCGAGACGTCATCAAATTTGAATAATTTGAAAATCTTGTTTAAATTACCGAATGTCGAAACCCCAAGGAAATGACACGTCACACATAATTACAATTTTCTAAAATATCCAATGAAATATCGAAATTCTCTGAGAGAAATGTCAAATTTGATTTCACTTAAAATATATTTAGATTAGAATTTAATACAATATACTCGATCTTATTAAACTTATTAAAATATATATATATTAATAGCCCCATTAATTATAATTTTTTAAAAAATCTTTATAAAGTGTATTTTTTTAAACTTTGAACGGTTTTCTTTATTAATTAACTGTAATAATTACAAAATT
>NW_019384827.1:200211-247429 GCF_000671375.1 Centruroides sculpturatus
TTTTTAAAATATCAAGCATACACCTTATTTTCTGATACCCTCCAAGGATGACACCTACATTCGCCCTTGATATATCGTATTATATAATTAAGTATGCATATATATATATACTTTTGTGTGTGAGAATACACATATATTTTTAAAATATTTTTTTATTTACTGTTTAATATATATTATACTTAAGTAACGCATGTAATATATCAAGAGTAATAAATTATATTGCTATATTAAGCATTATTTATACTCCAAATGTTACAAAATATTCGTTTTTTTTTTTTTTACTTAATAAAAACATAAAATACGATTCACGTTTCGTATTGTTTTAAGAGGTTCAACAAGAGAAAATACCTTAAATGCCCCCTTAAAAAGCATTCTTTACAATGATATAAGACCACTCTAAAGAATAAGAGCACTGTAAGGGTGTTTTAATTAGGAACGTTCGTGTGGGACCTTAATTATTAAGTAAATTTCCCTAAGGACATTCGAGAAGTGTTTATTTTAGAGGAAAAATTACCCGAAAACTAAGCGTACTTTTCACAAAATCTTAACTAAATATAAAATATAAATTTATCATTTTTTAGCGCACAATTCTCATAATAAAATATATATATTATACAAGAATGTTGGTGAAATATTTTAACTTATTAGTCATCGTGACTAGTGGAGAAGTTTGTAAACCTTATTTTTAATGGAGAATAATGATGTAGGACGTTTACAAAATGGCACATTATATCAAAATGGAACATTTAAATGATTAGAGGAAATAAAAAAAATGTGATAAAAATGATGGAAAGTGGAAATTGTTTTGTTGTTTTGCATATAACAAAGATGTGAAAAGTTACATTGCGTGATTTACAGTAATTTAAATATCACGACCACGTTTCAAACCGCGTGAGATAAGACACTGTTGTAAGCAGATGATTGGCAATTTTTTCTATATTTTAAATTAATTTGATATAATTTACTAATTTTTTTTAAATGTCTTCATTAAATAATAATTTAAAATGCTTAATATTGAATATAAAAGATATTTAGTGACTAAATATTTAATGCAAAATAATATGTTCTTAGAGGGCAAGTATCGGTGCATTTATCTTTTCGAAACTCTATATTAACTTCTAAATATTAATTATATACCGTCAAATTTCAATTTAGCGCTATCATTTGTTCGTCTATGAAGTGTCGTTAAGTGTAGTGTGGCGATGAACGAGGTGTATGCACGAGAATTTGGAAATAACGTGATTTGCTCATAACGATGTCGTTCGTTATATTTAGTAATTCGCACATACTCCAGGATTCTCTATTTTAATATTTATGAAGTTAATTATTTAATGTGTAGAATTTTCACAGAAATAATCAGAATGACGTTGGACTTTTTGCAGTAGTAATATTTTATACAAATTTTATTTAAAATTTATGTCATTAGTGGAGCTAATATATAATGCAATAGGCTTGCTCGGTCCTCTTTGAAGCTCACTTCTACCTCTGCACATTTTACTCTTTTTGCCAATCACTATTGTGATGCCAGGTATTGATTTTATTCTCTAAACATCATCTCTACTGGCAGAAATTGTGACTGAAATTATGTATTGTGACATGGTCAAAATGCCGGAATGAAATTTTTAATCATATTTTTAATTTATTTAATTTCAAATATATGCTCTCCACCTCAAATTAGTAGTGGTTTGCCCCTGTATATCATACTTTTCCTTTAACAATAAAGTCGTGCCGGTCGTCTATCTAACACCTTTCAAGGGAGAATTTTTGAATTGAAACAACGCAATTTCCGGTGTAGACCTCGAAACTTCCTGCCCCTAAGCTTGCTCCATATCTGGTCCTGACTTTCATCTATCAAATACAGCAAGAAGCGTACTAATAGAGACAAAAAGCTTTTTAAAATGTATATAGGCTATATATAACTTTCACGGCTGTTATAAGACTTTACTTAAAAAATAACTTTTATATTATTAATCATAATAAATATATTAAATTAAATTGTGTATGACATCACAATTTAACTATATTGGAGTGATTCAAGATAATTCGGAATGTGCCGAAATATTAGCCATTATTCCAGGCTTTTCTGGTGTCGAAAGAGGCATTTAGACCAACAGGAAGGCTGTTTTCATAACGATATCATAAACAACACGTGGAACGATAGCATGTAAACTATGATTATTCTATTATTCAAATTAAATATTAGCTGGTCAAATAGTTCAGTCCACCGACGTAATCGAAAGTAGAGAAAGATAATTCAATTGATACAACATAGCAACATTCCCTGCATCATTTTTATCGGGCAGATATCTTATACTTTGACTTTCCTTTTATAACAGGAGAGGCCAAACCTTTGTCATGACAGGAGTCATATCCCTGCTTATTAGAAATACACGAGAGTCAAAACCTCTATTGTAATGCCCACTGGAGAGCCACGTCATATATTTATATTATATGTAATTAAAATAAGTTACTATAGATCAGTATTCTATAGTAAATATCACTGTTACTTTACTGATACTTTATGGCTGACTTAGTAAACATTCATTTAACTCCTTTATGAATGTATCCTAATTACGCTTACAATCACAACACCAAGAGGAGTGATGACAAGAAAAAAATTGTAGATTTATAAATTATATTACTGTATTATAAAATATCTTTATTTCTATATTAAGTTATATAATTCGAAGGATTTTAATCACAGAATTGCAAAAATAATTCGATTTAACGATCGCCTGTAGGCTCGTGTACATGGAAAACATCAGCAATTCTGAAACTAGGTCATACTTTTTTTTTAAAAAAAAAAAAAAATGTCAGAAGTATTATTATCGAATCGTGTCATACATTACAATTTCATTGATGGCTTTATCAATGAGTAATTCAAAAATAAATAAATAAATAAATACCGTATTGAATTTATCATTAAAGTATAAGGCTGGTGAAGTGTTTTAAACCACTTTATTTTCTCTATTTTATAAAAATAATCGCGTGAGTAATTGTGTCTTTGTGTTTGATACAGAAATAACACGTAAAGAATTTATTACGCAATGACATATTACCTAAATTTAATTTTTCGTACGTCTTTTTGTCTGTCACACTCCGTAACTCTTGTATTAATCAGCGCAGAAATATGCAGATAACAATTTTATTCCAGAATAAATTTATAAAAAGAAATATTTTAAATGAGGATATTCTTTCAAATATTCAATAAATGCGGTAGAGGGTATAGAATATGTTATTAATGACACGACAATGGATATTAATTTAAAACGTGACAAATATAATAAAGTATGTAGAAATTTTTAATGGTATTAATTAAATTTTTGAAGTAGAAAATCGTTACATTTAATATCGAGTGATATAGTAGAAGCGTGGTCATCCCCGAACACTTTTTGTTCCACTAAATTCGATTGTTTTTTGAACGAATCTCCGGTGGCGCGTTATAGCTTCATGGGGCCTAGGGAAATTTGAATTAGGAGGCCCCACGTGTAGTGATGACTTCGGAACATTTACTTTCGGGAGAATTTTTAGGGGATATTGTCTTATAAAAGATTGGTTTGTTGGCCATTGCGAGCTTCGATTCATCTGTAAGTCCGCTTATCGTTCTTCCTCCTCTTCTTTTATCAACCAAAGGTCGTCATTCCGTCACCGGTTTAGTCCACCTCTCATCCTCAATCTCGCTACACACCTTACCCATCTTTAATTAATTTGCATACCAGGGACACAGCCTGCCCCGGATACACCTCTGGCATACAAACTGTGCAAGCGAATTTGTATGCCAGAGATGCGTACAGATGTATCCAATGATTGCTTAATATTCCGACAATTGTGGGTTGCATTAAAAATTAGGCTATATATACCTTTTAAATCGTATATTAAATTAAATTCCAGTAGTTAATTAAACATTTAAAAACATTTATTTAAATATATTTTCTACATATTAAACTATTAATGGCAAGATTTAATTTATAAAAAAAATAATAAGACACGAATTTAAAAAATAATTACTGGACTATCACTCCGACGAAACTTAATTCAAATTTACAAAATAACATAATGGAATTATCAATTATTTAATATCGTTTTATAAGATTGATATACGTTGACGAATATACTGTTTCGGTTGACCTAATGATATCCTGTAGAACAACTTGGCACAGCCATGTCAATGACCTCGGAATTTCGTTGTCCCAACTAGTTTCAATTGTTTACAGAGCAAAAACACGCAGAGTTTTACTCACATAAATTTAAAAAAAATATACATATACATATATATATATATACTATCACCCATAAAAAAAAACTATTAAATAATTCACTTGGCTTAGGTTTTTATAAAGCACTAATTTAAATAATTTCGAAGAACACAAACGACGTCTCTTTTTTTTCACGTTGTTATTTTATAAAATAAAAACTGATTAAACATTAGTAAGACTATATATACACGCGAATTTCTCGTCTCTCCTATGTTTTTTATATGGAAGAATTAATAACCGTAGGAGCTGTATTGCGTTCCTGGAGGATAATAAGGATGAGCGTAACTGTATCCGTAGGGTTGTCTTTTATCGGGATAAACGGGCATTAAGTACTGCATATTCTTGGCTTGTTCGATTTTCTTTTCTTGACGTAAGCAACGAGCTGCACACAAGAAGAGAATGCCCGTCAGGAGACTCATCCCCACTCCTATCCACGCTAGTATATAGGACCAACCGAAATAAAAGTCTGTCATTCCCTTCAGTTCCTATATAAATACATAAAAAAAAAACACGAATTAACAATGTCGAAACAATACTATCTGTAGACGTATCTATAGACGTACTAAACAATTCGTCGTATCGAGTTACAATATTAATCATCACAAATGATACGTTAACTGATCTTGTTCTTATCGAGTGGTATTTTTTTTAAACAAATAATTGTTTATTAATTTATATAAGGTGTAGTATAGTACAGTACAGTACGAACTACAGGACGACACGAAAGTCAATACCCGTGTTTAGTTTTGTGTGTTACAAGTACAGTACATCTGTACTTGATGAAAAGTAACTATTAAGTATTTGAATAAGACAACAATTTAGTCTTTAGAACAGTTAACTGATTTTTGATCCACCCTTTATATAATATTACATATTGTATAATTTATACAATTTTTTTTAAAAGTCTAACTTATAATAATTGATTAAAATTAATATAAATTAGTGTAACTGAGTTGGAATGCGTTATTTTTTTTATTATCAAATTTGCAGATCCTGAACTAAATTTTATACGATTAAAATTCGTGTGAAATTAAGAATTCACGAAAAACTTCAGCAATTTTTCGAATATTAAATTAAATATTTACATTTTTTTGAGTAAATTTATGTATTTTAAATATAGAAAAACTTAATAATTGTCTGAAATTATTTCCCTATTGTAATCGATTTATCAACATGATAATTTTTCCTCGATTGTTTTCAAATTTTCCTTTCTCCCAATCAGATGGAGCGTAACACATTGTACTATATGCCTTTGTATTATACATATATTTAGAAATATCGTATTTTATCATTAAAATCTTATTTTATCTTCTGCTAAACAAAGTCTTTTTAATCTTTAGTATAAAATTATTGTATTGTTAGATCACAAATAACATCAACCCCGTCATATAAATGATGAATCTAGCCTTAAAATTTCAAGTTATGTAGACGAAACAGAATAGAACCCATGTTTTTTTGGCATAAGCCTACGTCTACTATACTAACTACTACTTAAGCAACTTGTCGTGTCTGTCTGCTCTTAAAGCAGTTTAACTTTGAACTTTATCCCCCTTCCATGGTCGATACATTCGATAGAATTGGGATCTTATTCTGTCTGGAATCACTTTAAAGTTAGATTTTTAAGTTTTTAATACTAAATTCTTACATTTATACATCGATTTTAATATATATATATATAGAGATTATTATTAATACATTTATTGTATTTTAATTTTAAAAGCATATATATATATGTACCTTTGGCCAATTTTCATAAGAAGTTTCGCCCGTTTTCAGTACTTTAGAATCATAATATTGTACTCCATGCCACAATCCCATCGCTCCTGCATCCACTAAAGCTAATTATGAAATTAATTATAATAAATTATTACGAGATAATCGCTATAACTAAATTAAAAATGATTAAAGCATAATTAGAGTTTCCCAACCTCCGATTTTAACACGATACAATTAAGGGACTTTGGTAGGTCGCGATCCACAGATTGAAAAGCACAGTATATGAAGGGAGGGAGAAAAGAAAAAAAAACAAAAATAAATCACATTTTTACCAGCTAAAAGAAGAAGCAAACCGGTAGCGACTACATTTCCTCGAGATCTCTTCCAACAACCGGCAATACCAGTAAAGAACGATATAAAAATAAAGAAAAATGATGAGATGAAGAGTCCTACAACAGATCGTGCCATGTCTGAAAGAAACAAAATTAAATGTAATTATTATTATTCTATTTTTTTTAAATAATTATTACGTGGTAAATTTTAAATTAGATCCGCTTCTATTATAAAAAGTTATTCTAGATTAACAACAACAAAAATATATTTATATAGAAACAAAAATAAAACACATTTCATGCACTATGAGCTTAATAATAATCTATTTATATAACCTTCTGCTTTAAATTATTCTTGTAATTGTATTGTTTTTTTTATATTATTATTGACACGTCAATACAGATTTATATATATATATATATATAAACTCCAAGCATGAATTACTTTCATCAATTAAATTTAGAAAGTCAAGGCCACTGAAAAAAAAACTTTCCTGTGTTAGGGGAGGGAATCAAAATTTTCTGTATCATTGATCAAACATATCAAATTCTAAGCCATAACAGAAGATTTCTGTGTAATATTAAAGCATCATTTATTTTTTATATTTTCTAACGACATTCTAAAAATGTCATCACATTTGTTAAACCTCGATATAGCGGCCTCCTGAATAGTGCCATCCTGGTAAAGTGAGGCTGATCTTTCCTATAATTATTATCAATAAGTAGAGAAACCTTAATATTGCGTTAAAGAATATCCGATTTTGCATTGTAAGCGGTGTTTTTCTCACTTTCAAATTAAAATTCAAACTCGTGTGTACCTCTTGTTATTGTAAAAAATTCTTATAACTTGAGGTGTTTCGGTTTAGCCCTATACTCGTTATACTACTAATTTAAGATGCGCTATATCGAAGTTTTACTCTTATCTAAATGTAAATGTTCTAAAAAAAGTGGAACTTATTTTAAAAATTTATAAAACGATAGAAACTACAACCGTGTTTAGAATGGTAACGATCAAAGTATGAGAAGGAACCATTAATTTTCAATTACAGATTCCTTCTTTAACAAAAAAAGAAAATCACTTTTGGCAAGTGACTATATGTATTTTAACTTGTAATTAATTCATCTAAAACATGTGAATAATTATTAATGATTAATTCCATAGCATTGACCTTTGGAGACGGTTCAACCAGTTTTCCATCCAAAACTGATTTTTGTTTTCTACCCAACTTGCTTGATCGACGAAGCTTATAGTCAATTTGTCTTCAGAAACGTCGTACTTTTTTGCCAAATTGTACAAAAGAATGCATCCTGCTTCGTTCCTTTTGTCGAGTAGTCTAATAGAGGAATCACACTAGGAATTATCGACCAATTAACTCGACGATTCTTAACGGTGACGTAAAATTCTTTTGTTGGCTCGTAAAATATTTTATATCCTATGCACTTAATTCTTTATCTTATCAAATTTAAGAGTATGTTTCTACGTTACGTTCTAATTATAACGTAACACATGGACTGTCAACACTACTGACGTAACCTCGATGTCCATTTTCCGGTCGAATTTTTCTTATTTTTTTTTTTCACCCGATATTCCATACGTATCTTTGCTATTTTAACAGATATTTCGTAATTGTAACCTTTTTCTAAAATATTGACCTCATTTCAAACCGGGTAATTTATTACATTTTCAGAAAACAGCCCTGAGAACTTCTTAGAGACGGTTTATAAATAGACGTGATGTTATAATTAATTGTATCTTATGTGATCCAAACGGAAGTCTACATCACTAAGTGATCCGGAGATGATCTAATCTAGGAAAAAAACATGATAAAACCATTGTAAAATATCTATAAAACACTTAAATTATCTATCGAGATTATCGGTTCGTACAGAAACTTAGTGAATTTATCGAAAGGTGGTGAGATACTCGATACTAGGGAAAAATCCACGAGAGAGCAATTTCAAAAAGCAGAATCACGGTCTCTTGAACAAGATCAAAGTCCGTGAAGTAATTAGCATGTAATTATTTTGGTCATTTCGCAAATAATTAAGTGTAGTCGAATCTACGAGCAAGGAATAGCACAAAGAACAATAAGCTGCACACGGCTCTTAAAGAACGAGTCGAAGTCATCGATGGGTGACATTATAAACTTTTTCTACTCCGAATGGCATAAATAACAATCCTTAAAACAACGAGCGAGAAATAACCCACTTCGTACTTCACTAATAAAATACATTAAGATCGGCCAGTGCGTTGGAAGTGATAGAATTGTCATCCTTTGCTTGCACCATTCGTTTGCAATTTATGATTTTTGAACATGATTTTTTTAAAAAATCTCATTAAAATTGAATGCAAAAAGTCATTCTTAAGTTACCAATTCTGTATTTTTTTTTTTCAAATCGAAATAATATATCATTTAAAAATAATTGGCAAGAAAACTATGTCACAAATCTAAATCAATTGTTTCAAATTGTGACATAGTTATAATAACTAAAATAATTTAAAATCGATATTAACTCGATTATACGAAAAAAAAATTCAAGATAATAAATGATTTGTCTCATTAAATTTATCATAAAGTTATCAATAAAATTGATGGAAATAATTGAGACATTTTGATCTTATCTCTTGTTTAATAAATTACACGCAAAAGTAAAATAACCTATTCATTATTTTTCGTATAAATTTATTTAGAATTTACTTTTGAATTAATAAAAATCAAAATTTTCCACCCTAAATCACTCCGAATATCATTTATTCCTCATTAAAATATTTAGGCTACATCAAGTGACTGAAGTGAGAGAGATGCTTAAATCTTAAAATAAAAATTATAAATTAATTTTCTTTAAATATTTAATTAAGAAAACTCATAGTTTAGAAGTATAGGAATTTCCTCGAACTCGTTTTATTCGAATATTTTCTAATTTTATTCATGCAGTTAACAAGAAGACGACCTCACAACTCGGTAAGGTCGTCGACGAGGAAATGAATCTCGATTCAAGAATGTAGACTTACGTCTCGTCAAGTTAAATATGCTCATTTTAGAAGTCTTCGTTAATTATTTTTAATTCCAATTAACATTTACATATTTAAGAATTTTGTATTTTAAAAAATATATATATAAGCCTTACAAAAGTGCTTAGATCTATCGATTCTCATCATCATCCGATCATCTTTGCTCCCTATTACCTACTACATCGACTATCCCTCACTTTATTTAATATATTTTAAGTTATTAAATCATTAAAGAAAGGAAATTAGTTAAAATTATTAAACAAAACAAGTATTTTTTGGCTCTTTCAATCATTTTAATCACACCATACTTAGTCATTGTCTCATACAAGTTCGTGTGATCAATTAGTTAAGTCGTTACATTGATATATTTCGATTATTTTAACTAAAAAAGGAGAATAAAAAGCATTCATATACATTCCTAACTGTTTTTTTCGAATGAAAATTAGGATAAAACAATATTAAATACATTTATTTAATCATAGATGAGGATCTCATCCATCTCATCTCGAAGAGTTCTTATAACAAAATATGAAAGAGGCTGACATACTTAATACTATACCTAGCATAACTTCTAAATAATGAATAAAATTATACACCAGAATCGACAATCACTTCTTTATAAAAGTATTTATCTTAGTTTTTTAAATTAAACTTTCATTCGCGAGTTTTCATTCCAAAAATATGATTAAATAAATAATATCTGTATTTTGTAGTGTAGCCTGGTAACAACACGGGAAAGGGAATTATTGATGAGATGTCTGCAAAGAAAGGGAATCAGAAAACAGCAGCGAAACGAGTCTCCTTTCATTTCTATGTAAATGAAACAAGTTGTAAGCGAAGGTCGACGACCTTTTATCGTTCGATGAGTTCTGTATTGTTTTTAAGCATTTATCACTTATTAAATTCAAAATAACTTAATATATTGTCCGTCTAAATTTAAAAACTTACGCAATCTTTCCCACCAAGCATCGTCTGTTTGGTTTGCTGTGCTTCCTTCCGACAAATAATAATTCATGTTCATGCAAGACGTTTGCACGGGAGAAACGTATAGAGCCACTGAAACATTTAAAATATTTAATTAATAAATAAAAAATGGATCAATTTACGATCCGAATTAACTAAAAGAAACACCGATTTATTAATTAAAAAGATTTATACAACGATATCTTTATGCTAAAGTTTAAGATGGCGAACAAAAAGTTGGAGAGGAACAGTGGCGCGTTATAGCTTGACAAATTTGAATTAAAGGCCCCCATGTGCAGTGTTGACTTCGAATATTATTTTTCGGGGAATTTTTTCCTCGTAAAAGATTAGTTTTGGGCCCCCCTGTTGGTGAAGTCCCGGGCAATTCCCCCCCCCCTTTTTTTGGCTCATAGGATAACACGCCACTGGAGAGGAACTTCAGAATTTTATTTCTTTAACAATAAATGCCATGTAATAAAATTGTTAACGTGTTTTAATATTAGATTGTTAAATCTGTTAACCAATACGTAGTAAAAAGATATTTATTACGTGTTGGAGAAAAAAAATAAAACAGTTTTTAATTAGTATGTAGCAAATAAATGTGTCATTTTTATATGCCACGTAATGGCTGTAATTAAAATACTTGACTTTTTTGATTTGAAAATACCTGTTTAGATATAAAAGCAACTCATCTACATATGTCCTTGCCAATTTATAACAATTGATGTCATGGAAGTCTCTTGTCCCATTTTGCTCGCGTGATGAATTCTTCGCAGAAATTAACAATAAATTACTAACGTTACTTTGTTTGTTATTTAGTTTTTCTTTATACCAAAAAGTACACTAGCACCTTATGAATTCGAAAAAAAAAGTATGCTAATAATTATTTCTATTGATTTTTTTAATAGATAGGAGTGAGGAAATCGAGAGGTCAAAAACAATAAGTATTGTTTATCGGCTTACATTTTCGATTGAAAGCTTGACAAGGAGTTAACGTCGATGCCCTTAACAATCGAAAACTTAGTCCATATGCTAATTTATAAGTTCAAAATTCTATATTCTTCCCTTCCATATGTAAATTTATTGTTTTTAAAGGCGTTAAAGTCTAAGAATAAACAGCACATGATTCATCGACGAGTGAGAAAATGGGCGTTAAAGACTTTACAACCCTAAGGTGGAGTGGGAATATATCAAATGAAGATCCTTCTTTTAAATTTATCTTCTTTTTTTCTTAAAAAAAATGAGTTTCTTCGAGCATTTAAAATTACAGTCCTTCGAAATTCTCTCTAACGAAACTTCGACCTTGTCCAAGTCTTTATTTATTGTTGAATTATGTGAATGGTTAACATTCTTCCACCCACGTACGGAACTTGCTACCATTAAAAAAATTCCTAAACGACTTTAATTTCGTTGGAAATTTAATTCTACAATATTACAAATATCTTTCGTCGACCGGTTACGTTAAGCAAAGCGGATGTTACCTCAGAGGAATGCTGCGCAGTTGTTAAATAAAAGTACAATTACAATATTGAAACTTTCGAAGCGTAACCTTCGTAAACTTCAATGAATGCTTTCCTATTGGAATTTTACTTCGTCCCTATTGCTAAAGGTGGTTGATAATTTCCGGATATTTTCCCCACGGTGAGCAACGGCTCATTTCTGTAGTTAATCTGTGTCCTTGTTCGGAGTGCCTCGGGGGGTTGGCAGGGTCACTGACTGCAAATACCGAAGCCACTCCAAACACTCCATCGGAACGTCGATATTACGATAAGGATACTCGACTTCGATGTGGCATCGTTTTGAAAAGAGTTATAATTATATCTAGTCGCACACGGTACCAATAACCACTACATGTTATTCAATGGACGGGGCCATTGTAGTGGTAGAGTTTGTTTGCCAAAACCGGGTTACGTTCCAAACGTCTATTCTTTATACGTGACCCGAGATGATTTTTGAACCCGCAATTATTAAATATTGTCCATTGTTAAAGTCAATTTGTATGTCCTCTAGTTCTTTGGATCATATTCTCTCCAGAACGTTTTCTAGCCCTATAGACCTATTAGTATAGAAGTTTAGTGTAGTGTATAGCTTACAAGATTTGAGTGGGTTTCAAAATGACGATTCTGTTTATACTGAAACGAAATTTAAAATATTTGGCTCACGAATTCAATATGTAAACAAGAATTTGAACACGTTTTACGTTTCTTCTAGTTGAAAATTAATAGATTTTTCGTCACTTGAATTGATTTAATCTAGGAGAATAAGTGATTTAGTATAATAAACTCACCTTTCTTAGGTTTGTCGTTAGGAAAACAGATTCTAAAAATTCCTTCGTCTCTATCGAAGAAACGAATATCGTACTGAAGCTTCTCTTGTAACTCTGCATTTCCTTCAGCTTCTTCCGTTAGATCCTTTCTCTTCACGCGAATTTCGTACCAATTGTCCGTACCGAAAGCTATGGCTAAACAAGACACTGCCACTACGGCACCTATAGTGGCAACGGATAGAGTTACAGCCGAACAAGCCATTTCCAAAAAAAAAGAAAGGTTTTGCCGAGAAGTAAAGAGATCGGAGCTTCACTCGTCGCGCACACACATCGTATCTGTACAAAGAAGAACGTCAAACTACCTCCTCGCACCTGCCGCGATCTACATTACGTCGGCGTGACGTCGACAAAAATGCCACGTGCAAAGTCGGTCTCGTTCGCAAAGCGGAACCGGAAATGAATACGCCGCAATTACGTCATTTATGTGCTTATCCGGTACACGTAAGGTTTTTGGAATGATATCTTCATTCCTTTTTTTAAAATTATTTTTAAAAATGATTTATTTTTAAGAAAATTAAATAATTTTCCTATCGTTTTTCTAAGAAATGTTCTTATTGCTTTTTTTTTTTAGATATTTGATGCTTTAATAATCCGAATAATGTGTAATTTAAGAAGAAAAAATTTAATATCATTTTTAAAATTAATTCTTTATTTTTTCCTATTTTTGTTCTTAAATTTTATTAATATTATAATGTAAATTAAATACATACCATATATAATTAAATAAATTTAAAAATAAAAATAAATATTCTACTTTATTTTTAAATCTAACTTTCTACAGCCTCAAAACTGATATAAAATTACCATATTTGAATCATTTAAACGCTTAAAAAAACCCAAAATCTTTCTATCTATACATTATAATTACTTATTTTTATTGTAATTATTTTAAAATTATTATAATTAAATTTTATAATTGATTTTTTTTATAAATTAAAATTTTGATTTCTAAAGTTTTTCCGTGATTTTAAATAGAACTTCATAACCATTTTAACGGACGTATGAGACATATATGACGTCTTGTATTGGTGTTTTCCATTATCATCGTCTCCTATTCTCTGGGGCAAACGTGAACACGTGACAATCACGACACGCAACATCGCTTTACTCTAATAACATCGACTTATACTTCCGGGTTATATTCTTTCTTACAACTGTAATTAATCATTAGTTTGCAATATTTTAAAATCTATTCAACTAAATTCAAACTTAAAAAAAAAAATTATTTTAAAATCTTAATAAATAAGTAAATAATTTATTTATTATTCTGTAACGATTATATTATAATGCATTAATTAATTATTTAATTAATTACAGTGTTATTATGCAAATTAGATGATCTTTTAAGGCTAAGAAATCAATCGAATTCGAAATAATTGATGAATGAAGTTATGCAAATGAGTCAAAAAACTTTTAAATAAGGGGGTGAGATTTTGAATATGTCCAGGATTGTAATTTCCCTTTCACAAGAAAGGATTCGGGATTTCAGGACAGAAAAAATCCCATCCGAATTTCCCGGCCCGGCACACGTATTTGTAAAATATAAGTGACTCGTACAACATGAAATTCATATAAAACGGAATAATCAACAGTGTTATAGGGGGGTCGACTGTATGCATTTTCTTATAAGGAGAAATTCGAATTTCATGCATTATCGAACTAATGGTATGAATGAAAGTATTGATCAGTGCTTTAGTTAAAGGAATGACATTATCTCAAGATGAATGTACTATTCTTAAGAGGAGGATCAATAAATTATTTAAATGTTGACACAACGTACAGTAGTTAAGATGCTATCGAGAGAATTTCGAGGAGAATGATACTACATTCACGAAGCATTAATATACAGCACAAATAACTTTTTTAAATAGAAATATATAATAAATATGCTATTTTCTGAACATAGGAATGTTTATAATTTTAAAATTTTTATCGAAATTTATGGAGAACTAATACAAAAAATTGGAATAAAATTTCGAACATAAAAATAATTTTACTTCTCCGGATGTTATATATAATAGAGGGAAAGTATGGCCCCCCAAAATTTTTACATTTTTTGTACTCGGGGACCTTGAAACGTCGAGAAATTCAAATAATTAGAGTGTTTTTTTTTCTGTATGTATAGATGTTAGTGTATGTGAAGGCACGATTTTGTTCACCCTCTTTGAAGCTTAATTCTAGTGTCTTTTTGTCGAAAATTTCTGAAATTTTGCAGGGAAGTTTGTTTATTAGGGGGATCGATGTTATTAAATTTTAATGGTTAAAGATGGAGAGGGTGTGGAGATAAAGGGGTCGTTTATATCTCCAGTAGGATCAGACTTAATGACGATTTACCCGTTATTAGCATTTACAATTTTTTATAAAACCCATCCCTAACCTCAAAATTAAGCTTTTTGCTACTTTATAATAGTTAAAAGTATAAAAAGCAACTCGTTGCTGGATTTTATTTTATATTAAAGCCCACATTTGAGTATTAACTCCTTAGAAGTGAGACCACATAACAGGTTACTTAACTTTTCTTTAAATTTACTGAGTTAATTAATATCTTCCGACTTAATATACTGATGATAATGTGCAAATTGACTGAGAGGTAACGAAGGCAAAGATGGATGATGTTAGATGAGGAGAAAGAAGGTCACATATGCGAAAAGTTAAAGATGGTCGATAGAGGAGGGAAATGGATAGAGTAAACACAAAAATAGAGACGATGAAGATCAAATTTAAGGGATTTTGTCGTGTAAAATATTTGAATTTTACATTTATGGTAATTGCTACTTGACGGTACAAGTTTTTGCACGTGAATTCGGCACGATGTTTAAAATTAGGTCTATGTTTTTTTTTTTTTAAATAGAATTTTGACCTAATATAATATTATTTTTTACGTGTAATCTTATCCTAAATTCTTGTTTAGTATTCATACTACCGAAGTAAACTCTTAACAAGTTTAATTAGATATGGTCGTGGTTCTATCAATGTTATTTCCAGGATGATTTTCTCAAATTCCATTTCTTTGATTGTCAAATATAAATAGATGACATAGTAATTTTGCATATAATTAACACAAAAAAAATTTTAAAGATGAGAATATTTGACATATTAAGCAAGTAAATAATACCAAATATCACACTTTTAAATATTTTATTTCGATTGTTTTTATGTTTTTAAAAGTCTTATGTGATATAAAATTACGAATTCAAAGAAAAATTATACAGATTAATTCTTTTCCACAACCGATCGTTCACGACTCCTCGAAGATCTAAAACCATGACTGGAAATTTATTCGGTAGTTGATTGTCCTATAAACAAATTGAATATTTAGAACCTCCACCTGCTTTAATTTGCTCATTATACGATGCTTAAAACATATAAAAGTATATATTTAAGTCCTATTTATTCTATCAATGTGAACTTTCTCTATCGAATCCGATAGAGATCGGATCAATGGCAGTTGAATAACACTTAGAGGGAACTAGTGGATAGTAATTACAAGTAACACAATAGGTTTGGTTGGAATGAAGGAAATCGACACAGACTCTCCACATAGGATTATCGTGTGACATTGGATTAATCGTGCATAAATGCGATTCATTCCATTAACTATATAGAACACTGACCAAAGTATCTACTCCTATACTGAAGTATAGGCGAATGCAAAGACCGTGAATATCGTTACACTGTTACGGCATGTCAACCGATTTAGAAGAGAAAGAAAAAATAAATAAATAATAATATATATTTATCAATGTAAAATTTTAAAAAATATTATTGTTATTATTTTATATTTACATTCTGGAANTACTATCACCCATAAAAAAAAACTATTAAATAATTCACTTGGCTTAGGTTTTTATAAAGCACTAATTTAAATAATTTCGAAGAACACAAACGACGTCTCTTTTTTTTCACGTTGTTATTTTATAAAATAAAAACTGATTAAACATTAGTAAGACTATATATACACGCGAATTTCTCGTCTCTCCTATGTTTTTTATATGGAAGAATTAATAACCGTAGGAGCTGTATTGCGTTCCTGGAGGATAATAAGGATGAGCGTAACTGTATCCGTAGGGTTGTCTTTTATCGGGATAAACGGGCATTAAGTACTGCATATTCTTGGCTTGTTCGATTTTCTTTTCTTGACGTAAGCAACGAGCTGCACACAAGAAGAGAATGCCCGTCAGGAGACTCATCCCCACTCCTATCCACGCTAGTATATAGGACCAACCGAAATAAAAGTCTGTCATTCCCTTCAGTTCCTATATAAATACATAAAAAAAAAACACGAATTAACAATGTCGAAACAATACTATCTGTAGACGTATCTATAGACGTACTAAACAATTCGTCGTATCGAGTTACAATATTAATCATCACAAATGATACGTTAACTGATCTTGTTCTTATCGAGTGGTATTTTTTTTAAACAAATAATTGTTTATTAATTTATATAAGGTGTAGTATAGTACAGTACAGTACGAACTACAGGACGACACGAAAGTCAATACCCGTGTTTAGTTTTGTGTGTTACAAGTACAGTACATCTGTACTTGATGAAAAGTAACTATTAAGTATTTGAATAAGACAACAATTTAGTCTTTAGAACAGTTAACTGATTTTTGATCCACCCTTTATATAATATTACATATTGTATAATTTATACAATTTTTTTTAAAAGTCTAACTTATAATAATTGATTAAAATTAATATAAATTAGTGTAACTGAGTTGGAATGCGTTATTTTTTTTATTATCAAATTTGCAGATCCTGAACTAAATTTTATACGATTAAAATTCGTGTGAAATTAAGAATTCACGAAAAACTTCAGCAATTTTTCGAATATTAAATTAAATATTTACATTTTTTTGAGTAAATTTATGTATTTTAAATATAGAAAAACTTAATAATTGTCTGAAATTATTTCCCTATTGTAATCGATTTATCAACATGATAATTTTTCCTCGATTGTTTTCAAATTTTCCTTTCTCCCAATCAGATGGAGCGTAACACATTGTACTATATGCCTTTGTATTATACATATATTTAGAAATATCGTATTTTATCATTAAAATCTTATTTTATCTTCTGCTAAACAAAGTCTTTTTAATCTTTAGTATAAAATTATTGTATTGTTAGATCACAAATAACATCAACCCCGTCATATAAATGATGAATCTAGCCTTAAAATTTCAAGTTATGTAGACGAAACAGAATAGAACCCATGTTTTTTTGGCATAAGCCTACGTCTACTATACTAACTACTACTTAAGCAACTTGTCGTGTCTGTCTGCTCTTAAAGCAGTTTAACTTTGAACTTTATCCCCCTTCCATGGTCGATACATTCGATAGAATTGGGATCTTATTCTGTCTGGAATCACTTTAAAGTTAGATTTTTAAGTTTTTAATACTAAATTCTTACATTTATACATCGATTTTAATATATATATATATAGAGATTATTATTAATACATTTATTGTATTTTAATTTTAAAAGCATATATATATATGTACCTTTGGCCAATTTTCATAAGAAGTTTCGCCCGTTTTCAGTACTTTAGAATCATAATATTGTACTCCATGCCACAATCCCATCGCTCCTGCATCCACTAAAGCTAATTATGAAATTAATTATAATAAATTATTACGAGATAATCGCTATAACTAAATTAAAAATGATTAAAGCATAATTAGAGTTTCCCAACCTCCGATTTTAACACGATACAATTAAGGGACTTTGGTAGGTCGCGATCCACAGATTGAAAAGCACAGTATATGAAGGGAGGGAGAAAAGAAAAAAAAACAAAAATAAATCACATTTTTACCAGCTAAAAGAAGAAGCAAACCGGTAGCGACTACATTTCCTCGAGATCTCTTCCAACAACCGGCAATACCAGTAAAGAACGATATAAAAATAAAGAAAAATGATGAGATGAAGAGTCCTACAACAGATCGTGCCATGTCTGAAAGAAACAAAATTAAATGTAATTATTATTATTCTATTTTTTTTAAATAATTATTACGTGGTAAATTTTAAATTAGATCCGCTTCTATTATAAAAAGTTATTCTAGATTAACAACAACAAAAATATATTTATATAGAAACAAAAATAAAACACATTTCATGCACTATGAGCTTAATAATAATCTATTTATATAACCTTCTGCTTTAAATTATTCTTGTAATTGTATTGTTTTTTTTATATAATAATAGACACACCAAAACACAGATATATATATATATATATAAACTCCAAGCATGAATTACTTTCATCAATTAAATTTAGAAAGTCAAGGCCACTGAAAAAAAAAACTTTCCTGTGTTAGGGGAGGGAATCAAAATTTTCTGTATCATTGATCAAACATATCAAATTCTAAGCCATAACAGAAGATTTCTGTGTAATATTAAAGCATCATTTATTTTTTATATTTTCTAACGACATTCTAAAAATGTCATCACATTTGTTAAACCTCGATATAGCGGCCTCCTGAATAGTGCCATCCTGGTAAAGTGAGGCTGATCTTTCCTATAATTATTATCAATAAGTAGAGAAACCTTAATATTGCGTTAAAGAATATCCGATTTTGCATTGTAAGCGGTGTTTTTCTCACTTTCAAATTAAAATTCAAACTCGTGTGTACCTCTTGTTATTGTAAAAAATTCTTATAACTTGAGGTGTTTCGGTTTAGCCCTATACTCGTTATACTACTAATTTAAGATGCGCTATATCGAAGTTTTACTCTTATGTAAATGTAAATATTCTAAAAAAAGTGGAACTTATTTTTAAAAATTTATAAAACGATAGAAACTACAACCGTGTTTAGAATGGTAACGATCAAAGTATGAGAAGGAACCATTAATTTTCAATTACAGATTCCTTCTTTAACAAAAAAAGAAAATCACTTTTGGCAAGTGACTATATGTATTTTAACTTGTAATTAATTCATCTAAAACATGTGAATAATTATTAATGATTAATTCCATAGCATTGACCTTTGGAGACGGTTCAACCAGTTTTCCATCCAAAACTGATTTTTGTTTTCTACCCAACTTGCTTGATCGACGAAGCTTATAGTCAATTTGTCTTCAGAAACGTCGTACTTTTTTGCCAAATTGTACAAAAGAATGCATCCTGCTTCGTTCCTTTTGTCGAGTAGTCTAATAGAGGAATCACACTAGGAATTATCGACCAATTAACTCGACGATTCTTAACGGTGACGTAAAATTCTTTTGTTGGCTCGTAAAATATTTTATATCCTATGCACTTAATTCTTTATCTTATCAAATTTAAGAGTATGTTTCTACGTTACGTTCTAATTATAACGTAACACATGGACTGTCAACACTACTGACGTAACCTCGATGTCCATTTTCCGGTCGAATTTTTCTTATTTTTTTTTTTCACCCGATATTCCATACGTATCTTTGCTATTTTAACAGATATTTCGTAACTGTAACCTTTTTCTAAAATATTGACCTCATTTCAAACCGGGTAATTTATTACATTTTCAGAAAACAGCCCTGAGAACTTCTTAGAGACGGTTTATAAATAGACGTGATGTTATAATTAATTGTATCTTATGTGATCCAAACGGAAGTCTGCATCACTAAGTGATCCGGAGATGATCTAATCTAGGAAAAAAACATGATAAAACCATTGTAAAATATCTATAAAACACTTAAATTATCTATCGAGATTATCGGTTCGTACAGAAACTTAGTGAATTTATCGAAAGGTGGTGAGATACTCGATACTAGGGAAAAATCCACGAGAGAGCAATTTCAAAAAGCAGAATCACGGTCTCTTGAACAAGATCAAAGTCCGTGAAGTAATTAGCATGTAATTATTTTGGTCATTTCGCAAATAATTAAGTGTAGTCGAATCTACGAGCAAGGAATAGCACAAAGAACAATAAGCTGCACACGGCTCTTAAAGAACGAGTCGAAGTCATCGATGGGTGACATTATAAACTTTTTCTACTCCGAATGGCATAAATAACAATCCTTAAAACAACGAGCGAGAAATAACCCACTTCGTACTTCACTAATAAAATACATTAAGATCGGCCAGTGCGTTGGAAGTGATAGAATTGTCATCCTTTGCTTGCACCATTCGTTTGCAATTTATGATTTTTGAACATGATTTTTTTAAAAAATCTCATTAAAATTGAATGCAAAAAGTCATTCTTAAGTTACCAATTCTGTATTTTTTTTTTTCAAATCGAAATAATATATCATTTAAAAATAATTGGCAAGAAAACTATGTCACAAATCTAAATCAATTGTTTCAAATTGTGACATAGTTATAATAACTAAAATAATTTAAAATCAATATTAACTCGATTATACGAAAAAAAAATTCAAGATAATAAATGATTTGTCTCATTAAATTTATCATAAAGTTATCAATAAAATTGATGGAAATAATTGAGACATTTTGATCTTATCTCTTGTTTAATAAATTACACGCAAAAGTAAAATAACCTATTCATTATTTTTCGTATAAATTTATTTAGAATTTACTTTTGAATTAATAAAAATCAAAATTTTCCACCCTAAATCACTCCGAATATCATTTATTCCTCATTAAAATATTTAGGCTACATCAAGTGACTGAAGTGAGAGAGATGCTTAAATCTTAAAATAAAAATTATAAATTAATTTTCTTTAAATATTTAATTAAGAAAACTCATAGTTTAGAAGTATAGGAATTTCCTCGAACTCGTTTTATTCGAATATTTTCTAATTTTATTCATGCAGTTAACAAGAAGACGACCTCACAACTCGGTAAGGTCGTCGACGAGGAAATGAATCTCGATTCAAGAATGTAGACTTACGTCTCGTCAAGTTAAATATGCTCATTTTAGAAGTCTTCGTTAATTATTTTTAATTCCAATTAACATTTACATATTTAAGAATTTTGTATTTTAAAAAATATATATATAAGCCTTACAAAAGTGCTTAGATCTATCGATTCTCATCATCATCCGATCATCTTTGCTCCCTATTACCTACTACATCGACTATCCCTCACTTTATTTAATATATTTTAAGTTATTAAATCATTAAAGAAAGGAAATTAGTTAAAATTATTAAACAAAACAAGTATTTTTTGGCTCTTTCAATCATTTTAATCACACCATACTTAGTCATTGTCTCATACAAGTTCGTGTGATCAATTAGTTAAGTCGTTACATTGATATATTTCGATTATTTTAACTAAAAAAGGAGAATAAAAAGCATTCATATACATTCCTAACTGTTTTTTTCGAATGAAAATTAGGATAAAACAATATTAAATACATTTATTTAATCATGGATGAGGATCTCATCCATCTCATCTCGAAGAGTTCTTATAACAAAATATGAAAGAGGCTGACATACTTAATACTATACCTAGCATAACTTCTAAATAATGAATAAAATTACACACCAGAATCGACAATCACTTCTTTATAAAAGTATTTATCTTAGTTTATTTTTTTTTTAAATTAAACTTTCATTCGCGAGTTTTCATTCCAAAAATATGATTAAATAAATAATATCTATATTTTGTAGTGTAGCCTAGTAACAACACGGGAAAGGGAATTATTGATGAGATGTCTGCAAAGAAAGGGAATCAGAAAACAGCAGCGAAACGAGTCTCCTTTCATTTCTATGTAAATGAAACAAGTTGTAAGCGAAGGTCGACGACCTTTTATCGTTCGATGAGTTCTGTATTGTTTTTAAGCATTTATCACTTATTAAATTCAAAATAACTTAATATATTGTCCGTCTAAATTTAAAAACTTACGCAATCTTTCCCACCAAGCATCGTCTGTTTGGTTTGCTGTGCTTCCTTCCGACAAATAATAATTCATGTTCATGCAAGACGTTTGCACGGGAGAAACGTATAGAGCCACTGAAACATTTAAAATATTTAATTAATAAATAAAAAATGGATCAATTTACGATCCGAATTAACTAAAAGAAACACCGATTTATTAATTAAAAAGATTTATACAACGATATCTTTATGCTAAAGTTTAAGATGGCGAACAAAAAGTTGGAGAGGAACAGTGGCGCGTTATAGCTTGACAAATTTGAATTAAAGGCCCCCATGTGCAGTGTTGACTTCGAATATTATTTTTCGGGGAATTTTTTCCTCGTAAAAGATTAGTTTTGGGCCCCCCTGTTGGTGAAGTCCCGGGCAATTCCCCCCCCTTTTTTTGGCTCATAGGATAACACGCCACTGGAGAGGAACTTCAGAATTTTATTTCTTTAACAATAAATGCCATGTAATAAAATTGTTAACGTGTTTTAATATTAGATTGTTAAATCTGTTAACCAATACGTAGTAAAAAGATATTTATTACGTGTTGGAGAAAAAAAATAAAACAGTTTTTAATTAGTATGTAGCAAATAAATGTGTCATTTTTATATGCCACGTAATGGCTGTAATTAAAATACTTGACTTTTTTGATTTGAAAATACCTGTTTAGATATAAAAGCAACTCATCTACATATGTCCTTGCCAATTTATAACAATTGATGTCATGGAAGTCTCTTGTCCCATTTTGCTCGCGTGATGAATTCTTCGCAGAAATTAACAATAAATTACTAACGTTACTTTGTTTGTTATTTAGTTTTTCTTTATACCAAAAAGTACACTAGCACCTTATGAATTCGAAAAAAAAAGTATGCTAATAATTATTTCTATTGATTTTTTTAATAGATAGGAGTGAGGAAATCGAGAGGTCAAAAACAATAAGTATTGTTTATCGGCTTACATTTTCGATTGAAAGCTTGACAAGGAGTTAACGTCGATGCCCTTAACAATCGAAAACTTAGTCCATATGCTAATTTATAAGTTCAAAATTCTATATTCTTCCCTTCCATATGTAAATTTATTGTTTTTAAAGGCGTTAAAGTCTAAGAATAAACAGCACATGATTCATCGACGAGTGAGAAAATGGGCGTTAAAGACTTTACAACCCTAAGGTGGAGTGGGAATATATCGAATGAAGATCCTTCTTTTAAATTTATCTTCTTTTTTTCTTAAAAAAAATGAGTTTCTTCGAGCATTTAAAATTACAGTCCTTCGAAATTCTCTCTAACGAAACTTCGACCTTGTCCAAGTCTTTATTTATTGTTGAATTATGTGAATGGTTAACATTCTTCCACCCACGTACGGAACTTGCTACCATTAAAAAAATTCCTAAACGACTTTAATTTCGTTGGAAATTTAATTCTACAATATTACAAATATCTTTCGTCGACCGGTTACGTTAAGCAAAGCGGATGTTACCTCAGAGGAATGCTGCGCAGTTGTTAAATAAAAGTACAATTACAATATTGAAACTTTCGAAGCGTAACCTTCGTAAACTTCAATGAATGCTTTCCTATTGGAATTTTACTTCGTCCCTATTGCTAAAGGTGGTTGATAATTTCCGGATATTTTCCCCACGGTGAGCAACGGCTCATTTCTGTAGTTAATCTGTGTCCTTGTTCGGAGTGCCTCGGGGGGTTGGCAGGGTCACTGACTGCAAATACCGAAGCCACTCCAAACACTCCATCGGAACGTCGATATTACGATAAGGATACTCGACTTCGATGTGGCATCGTTTTGAAAAGAGTTATAATTATATCTAGTCGCACACGGTACCAATAACCACTACATGTTATTCAATGGACGGGGCCATTGTAGTGGTAGAGTTTGTTTGCCAAAACCGGGTTACGTTCCAAACGTCTATTCTTTATACGTGACCCGAGATGATTTTTGAACCCGCAATTATTAAATATTGTCCATTGTTAAAGTCAATTTGTATGTCCTCTAGTTCTTTGGATCATATTCTCTCCAGAACGTTTTCTAGCCCTATAGACCTATTAGTATAGAAGTTTAGTGTAGTGTATAGCTTACAAGATTTGAGTGGGTTTCAAAATGACGATTCTGTTTATACTGAAACGAAATTTAAAATATTTGGCTCACGAATTCAATATGTAAACAAGAATTTGAACACGTTTTACGTTTCTTCTAGTTGAAAATTAATAGATTTTTCGTCACTTGAATTGATTTAATCTAGGAGAATAAGTGATTTAGTATAATAAACTCACCTTTCTTAGGTTTGTCGTTAGGAAAACAGATTCTAAAAATTCCTTCGTCTCTATCGAAGAAACGAATATCGTACTGAAGCTTCTCTTGTAACTCTGCATTTCCTTCAGCTTCTTCCGTTAGATCCTTTCTCTTCACGCGAATTTCGTACCAATTGTCCGTACCGAAAGCTATGGCTAAACAAGACACTGCCACTACGGCACCTATAGTGGCAACGGATAGAGTTACAGCCGAACAAGCCATTTCCAAAAAAAAAAGAAAGGTTTTGCCGAGAAGTAAAGAGATCGGAGCTTCACTCGTCGCGCACACACATCGTATCTGTACAAAGAAGAACGTCAAACTACCTCCTCGCACCTGCCGCGATCTACATTACGTCGGCGTGACGTCGACAAAAATGCCACGTGCAAAGTCGGTCTCGTTCGCAAAGCGGAACCGGAAATGAATACGCCGCAATTACGTCATTTATGTGCTTATCCGGTACACGTAAGGTTTTTGGAATGATATCTTCATTCTTTTTTTAAAATTATTTTTAAAAATGATTTATTTTTAAGAAAATTAAATAATTTTCCTATCGTTTTTCTAAGAAATGTTCTTATTGCTTTTTTTTTTAGATATTTGATACTTTAATAATCCGGATAATGTGTAATTTAAGAAGAAAAAATTTAATATTATTTTTAAAATTAATTCTTTATTTTTTCCTATTTTTGTTCTTAAATTTTATTAATATTATATTGTAAATTAAATACATACCATATATAATTAAATAAATTTAAAAATAAAAATAAATATTCTACTTTATTTTTAAATCTAACTTTCTACAGCCTCAAAACTGATATAAAATTACCATATTTGAATCATTTAAACGCTTAAAAAAACCCAAAATCTTTCTATCTATACATTATAATTACTTATTTTTATTGTAATTATTTTAAAATTATTATAATTAAATTTTATAATTGATTTTTTTTATAAATTAAAATTTTGATTTCTAAAGTTTTTCCGTGATTTTAAATAGAACTTCATAACCATTTTAACGGACGTATGAGACATATATGACGTCTTGTATTGGTGTTTTCCATTATCATCGTCTCCTATTCTCTGGGGCAAACGTGAACACGTGACAATCACGACACGCAACATCGCTTTACTCTAATAACATCGACTTATACTTCCGGGTTATATTCTTTCTTACAACTGTAATTAATCATTAGTTTGCAATATTTTAAAATCTATTCAACTAAATTCAAACTTAAAAAAAAAATTATTTTAAAATCTTAATAAATAAGTAAATAATTTATTTATTATTCTGTAACGATTATATTATAATGCATTAATTAATTATTTAATTAATTACAGTGTTATTATGCAAATTAGATGATCTTTTAAGGCTAAGAAATCAATCGAATTCGAAATAATTGATGAATGAAGTTATGCAAATGAGTCAAAAAACTTTTAAATAAGGGGGTGAGATTTTGAATATGTCCAGGATTGTAATTTCCCTTTCACAAGAAAGGATTCGGGATTTCAGGACAGAAAAAATCCCATCCGAATTTCCCGGCCCGGCACACGTATTTGTAAAATATAAGTGACTCGTACAACATGAAATTCATATAAAACGGAATAATCAACAGTGTTATAGGGGGGTCGACTGTATGCATTTTCTTATAAGGAGAAATTCGAATTTCATGCATTATCGAACTAATGGTATGAATGAAAGTATTGATCAGTGCTTTAGTTAAAGGAATGACATTATCTCAAGATGAATGTACTATTCTTAAGAGGAGGATCAATAAATTATTTAAATGTTGACACAACGTACAGTAGTTAAGATGCTATCGAGAGAATTTCGAGGAGAATGATACTACATTCACGAAGCATTAATATACAGCACAAATAACTTTTTTAAATAGAAATATATAATAAATATGCTATTTTCTGAACATAGGAATGTTTATAATTTTAAAATTTTTATCGAAATTTATGGAGAACTAATACAAAAAATTGGAATAAAATTTCGAACATAAAAATAATTTTACTTCTCCGGATGTTATATATAATAGAGGGAAAGTATGGCCCCCCAAAATTTTTACATTTTTTGTACTCGGGGACCTTGAAACGTCGAGAAATTCAAATAATTAGAGTGTTTTTTTTTCTGTATGTATAGATGTTAGTGTATGTGAAGGCACGATTTTGTTCACCCTCTTTGAAGCTTAATTCTAGTGTCTTTTTGTCGAAAATTTCTGAAATTTTGCAGGGAAGTTTGTTTATTAGGGGGATCGATGTTATTAAATTTTAATGGTTAAAGATGGAGAGGGTGTGGAGATAAAGGGGTCGTTTATATCTCCAGTAGGATCAGACTTAATGACGATTTACCCGTTATTAGCATTTACAATTTTTTATAAAACCCATCCCTAACCTCAAAATTAAGCTTTTTGCTACTTTATAATAGTTAAAAGTATAAAAAGCAACTCGTTGCTGGATTTTATTTTATATTAAAGCCCACATTTGAGTATTAACTCCTTAGAAGTGAGACCACATAACAGGTTACTTAACTTTTCTTTAAATTTACTGAGTTAATTAATATCTTCCGACTTAATATACTGATGATAATGTGCAAATTGACTGAGAGGTAACGAAGGCAAAGATGGATGATGTTAGATGAGGAGAAAGAAGGTCACATATGCGAAAAGTTAAAGATGGTCGATAGAGGAGGGAAATGGATAGAGTAAACACAAAAATAGAGACGATGAAGATCAAATTTAAGGGATTTTGTCGTGTAAAATATTTGAATTTTACATTTATGGTAATTGCTACTTGACGGTACAAGTTTTTGCACGTGAATTCGGCACGATGTTTAAAATTAGGTCTATGTTTTTTTTTTTTAAATAGAATTTTGACCTAATATAATATTATTTTTTACGTGTAATCTTATCCTAAATTCTTGTTTAGTATTCATACTACCGAAGTAAACTCTTAACAAGTTTAATTAGATATGGTCGTGGTTCTATCAATGTTATTTCCAGGATGATTTTCTCAAATTCCATTTCTTTGATTGTCAAATATAAATAGATGACATAGTAATTTTGCATATAATTAACACAAAAAAAATTTTAAAGATGAGAATATTTGACATATTAAGCAAGTAAATAATACCAAATATCACACTTTTAAATATTTTATTTCGATTGTTTTTATGTTTTTAAAAGTCTTATGTGATATAAAATTACGAATTCAAAGAAAAATTATACAGATTAATTCTTTTCCACAACCGATCGTTCACGACTCCTCGAAGATCTAAAACCATGACTGGAAATTTATTCGGTAGTTGATTGTCCTATAAACAAATTGAATATTTAGAACCTCCACCTGCTTTAATTTGCTCATTATACGATGCTTAAAACATATAAAAGTATATATTTAAGTCCTATTTATTCTATCAATGTGAACTTTCTCTATCGAATCCGATAGAGATCGGATCAATGGCAGTTGAATAACACTTAGAGGGAACTAGTGGATAGTAATTACAAGTAACACAATAGGTTTGGTTGGAATGAAGGAAATCGACACAGACTCTCCACATAGGATTATCGTGTGACATTGGATTAATCGTGCATAAATACGATTCATTCCATTAACTATATAGAACACTGACCAAAGTATCTACTCCTATACTGAAGTATAGGCGAATGCAAAGACCGTGAATATCGTTACACTGTTACGGCATGTCAACCGATTTAGAAGAGAAAGAAAAAATAAATAAATAATAATATATATTTATCAATGTAAAATTTTAAAAAATATTATTGTTATTATTTTATATTTACATTCTGGAACGTGGAGTTTCTCACTATGGTGCCATTTTTCCTCCTTTTTTATTAAAGTTAGATGAGAACTAAACATTTCGTTTATAATATTAACATAATAAAAATTTTTATTAAATTGTAAACTATTGAATTTTTTGCGAGTTTACATTGTTTGCATGTAATATATATTATTGTTATTATTAGAAAAAGTAAAGACAAAATAGAAACATTAACTACATTGATAGTTTACTTTAAAATTTTTCTCGCTCTGTTTAACTTAAGTTGATAGATTTGTATCTAAATTATATGTAAACATATTTAAAACTTTTTATTTAAAAAAATCAAGCAATGTTTATGATTTATAAGTAATATTTCGGTTAAATACTCTAGTAGAAAATTAAAGAAATTTTGACCTTTATAGATTTTAAAAGGTAAAATTCTATTGTAAAGTACGTCATATCTTAGAAAATAATATATGTTTTGATCTAAAAAGTTTTAATAAATCCGAGGAAAGTCGTAAGAGGAAACGAAAATGTAAAATTCAATAAAATTTTATTTATGAATTTGTATTACTCGATACAAGTTCGACTAGGAACGAGCATGCATGAAATAAAATTAAAAATTTGAAAAGATTACTTGAATTTTTATAGAATTGAACCGAAAATAAAATATTTTTTTAAATATACAACTCGAATTTTATGCAATTTTTCGAACAATAAGATATAAATCTCTTATTATGTGGCACAACAAAAATTATTTATAATGCGTAATATTCAGCTGTGTATGAAAATATAATAATAAATATCCTCTATTTAAGCTTATTAGATATAGAATATAATAATAAATTAGGAAGTGGAAGAATTAAATACGAATATTTGCGTCATCCTATGAGGATAATGAAGAAGATGATACGAGTTTGGCACTCATTTAAAGAAGACGAAATCTTATACGAATCTTAAAATATTCCCTTTCGTTTTTCTGTTTTTATTTCTCTGGTAATTAATTAAACTTGAGAAAAGTCACATTTGTTTAATTATTTTTTAATAAACGGCTCGAATACCAGCTGATTACAATTGAGTAGCTGTTCAGAGCTCTCTTGAAGAAAGAACTATTGGAAAATTCTCAACAAAGTTTGTATATGCCAGTTCGATTTTCGGGAAAAATTTACTTAAAAATTCAGCCGCTAGGGTAAAATTAGGGCTACTGTACAGTACGATTTTTACCAAAACTCTTGAAGATGTTAGCTACGAACGTGGTGAAATGTCGATGAATGGTTTCACCTATCCATTTCATCTATGAAAAATCTAGCAACGAGTCTTGCAATGATATTTAAAACTGCGTGTAACGCCATCTGATTTGATTTTTTATTAAAAAAAACTTTTTATATAATTATTATAAAATGATAAAAAGGTTAATTTTAAGGGTAGAGACCGGTTTTATAAACATTGTAAATGCTAATAACGAGTAAAATCTTCATTAAGTTCGATCCTACTCGAGATATGACACACTATCTTCCACTTCTTCAACCTTTAACCATCAAAATTTAATAGAATCAATTCCCCTAATGCACAAACCTTACTGCAAAATTTTGAAAATTTTCGACAAAAGACACGGGAGTTATTAAGCTTCAAACAGAGTGAACAAATTCGTGCTCCACAGGCACAAACATCCATACATACAGAAGAATTTTTTGCATTTTTCGACGTTTCAATGTCCACTGAATCCAAACATGTATAATATATATAATGTAAAACGATACCAAGGTCTCATGGATCTACGGATGGTGGGAGACTACTACTGGTTTCTTGTGAAAGAGAGTAAGAGGAACTACAAAAGGAAATCAATATTCTCTTGGATCTAATATAAAGAAGCATTTTTAAAGATAAAGCTTTCAAGACGTTTAAGGTACTTAGTATACACGTCACAGTATACAGTTATTATAGGTCAGCTAATACAGCAGTTTACCATCTTGATTTATCCGCCATGTTCAAAACAATGTAAATAAAGAAACGAAACCACCTTAAAATGATTTTCACAGATACATGTGATACATTCATACTGTATTCTGTATGTGTACCGTTGTATAAAGGTATGTCTATATCTTTAGATCTTTGCGTGATAAGAAAATTTAAAGGTGGTTTTTGAAATTAGAAGGATTTTTTCGTTAAGAATCGCCTATTTTAATACTGGAGGGATAGTTTAATTTAATTATATGACGGCATATATAAGCCGTATCAATGATGTTCATGGTAATATGAGTCATAAATCTAATGTAGATTTGTCTGATATTGAGCGAATATTTTCTTTCTAAATACCATGAACTTATTTCGTTTAATGCAATGTGTTTACACACGTTTAAATGCTGTTTATTTATTATTTCAGTTCCGTTTCTTATAATAGAATTATATTAGTAAATTCAACACAAACGGGATCACGCAAGTAACATTTAAAACATCCGGAACTAGAATGCGAGCGCTCCTTGCACGCAAAAATATTCGTGTATTTTTATATAAAACATAGCTTAAATGTTCTAATTGAAAAATATCTTTTCATTTCATAAATTCAATTTCAAGAATTTAAAATATACTCATTTTAACAAGTAAAAACTTCATCCAGACTATACCTCGAGTCGTTACTATCGTCAACACAAGTTACTGCATCACGATAGCATTACAGACACTAAACTATTGGCTAATAGTAGCGAGGTTGCGCCCGAAGTTTTCATCTCTAAAACGTGAACGTCGAACGTCGAGCGCCGCTAACAAGATAGCGGCGCTCGACGTTCGACGTTCACGTTTTACGGACGAAAACTTCGGCCGCAACCTCGCTAATAATAATTTAGGAGAAAAAGAGCTAGAAAAAAATTTTATAAAGAGAATACATCAAAATTACTAATATTTGCTTTGAGCAAATGATAATTCCCATATCAAAGCTGTATAACAGATACTAGACAATTAAAATGGATGAATAGTTGAATCTATCGTCGACGTTCAATGTTGCCTTCATTTTGTCGCCGTGAGATTCCGCCTTAAATACAGTGTACACAGTATGTATTTTATCTTTCCAAATTCATTTATTAAAATAATTATAACCACTTATTTTTTAAAAATAATATTATTCATCCCTATGTGGTCTTGTAGCTCATTCACGAAAACCTGGACACGCGGTTTTAGAAGGAACCTTTATGAATTTTATTGCTTCAAGAATTTAATTAGCATTAGATCATTGAGCAAATAGAAAATACTCGAAGACCAAGCTTTTCTTTCTTTTTTTATCACTGAGAAATTGCAAAAGAAATGGCTGTCGTAGGCAGAAAGGAGGTATTAAGTATTACATGTTATAAAGTCCATAAATCGCACGACACTATACATTCATCACTGTATCTTTTTTGATCGTTATTATATCTTCTTCATTTGTTTAAACTGTTTTATATGTTCAGACTTAACATTTAAGTTATAAAAAGGTGTTTTTGGAGTATTATTTTCATCTTTCTCTTAAATTTTAATTGAGGAACCGCGGGATAGAATTGAAGTCGGGAAAGATGCAGATGGCAGGCTGGTCTTCTTTCCTTAATAAATGGAGAAAAAGCGCTAATAAAAAATGCTATAAATGCCGATAATTAAAACAATTTAATAAAGTTTTTTTTTTGGGGAGAAGACACGAAAAAAATCTTCCAAAGTTTACTTTCAAGGAGTGGCCACTAACATGTGATTAAAGACACTTACGCACCCTACAAATAATAATTATTATATAAACTAAAATATTTTAAACAAAACAAATAAATTATTATTTTTTAATATATTATTACTACAGTTTAAATTTAAAAAATTTTAAATGGATAAATACCATTTAATATAACATGTTACGCAATTACGATATTACGAAACTATCGGAACTCAATCCCTTCGAAATCAAAATGGCTTCCTATACGCTGTCTAGCACTGTTTGGGAAATGTTTCGACCGAGTTAAATCGCGAAATCAGACCATATTTAAATTATTTTTTCGTTTTTTGTATCGATCATGTTTCGTGGCAAAGGTTGGTTTTCCGGAGGATTATGGAAGCCGAAGAATCCTCACTCTTTAGAGCATCTGAAGTGAGTTTTAAAAGTTGTCAAATTAAATTCAAAATTTCCCTAATTTTTGCTTCATTTACTCAAATATTACATTAAAAATATCCATTTATAATCTTTTTTCCTTTAATTTTAAATTAATTTAACTTATTTTACATATTTTCTTGCTTCAATGTTAATAAACATGACATGAATCTAATTTATAATTTGTATTCAAATTGAAGTGTTTTATTACATTTTATTAGCTATAATTTACAGTAAAATAATGTAAATCTCTTTTATAGGTGCTTCTAGATGACAAGCAGCTAAGTTGAAATGAACCATTGCTTTTGGATATGGATTGGTGGTTTATTTACTTAGCTACTTGTTGCTTAGAAGTACCAGATAAATGTATTTTTTTAATCATTAAATATCTATTAACGTGTTGCATGGCCTTATAAAATGAAAGATCATAGTTGTTTGTCTGGTGTTTGACAAAATGTTGGGTCGGCCGAGTCCATTTTTCCCTAATCTGCTACGTCTGATCTTCCTCTGCCTTTTTCAATTTTCTCCATGCCAACTCTTTCTTGGAAGTACTCTTGGCCTTTTCCCCTGTAACTGTTTATCAAAAATTTCTTGGAAGTGTACAGAGTGCGGCACCAAAATCTGGACAAATTACACATTTTTTTCAAACATATTTTTTATTGCAAAAAGTTTTACAAATTTTTTTTAACCACATTGTTTGTAAGGCAATAAAGAATACATTTACTCGATATATTCCCCTCCTGCTTGAATGACTGCCTCCACCATTCATGGTCTGAAGCATGCACAGGCGCGCTTTAATGTGTCACGGTCCATATCGGCGAATGCTGCATCAATAGCGCCTCTCAATGAGGTTTGGACTTGTTTGTGACCCTTTCAACTACACTCCATACATAGAGGTCCAAAGGATTCAAATCTGGGCTGTTGGGAGGTCAGAATTCTTTCAACCAAAACATATAAATGTTGTCCAACAACCAATTTTGCATCAAATGACATATTTTAATTGTGTAAGACTTGTAGCAAAGGTCTTCCTTGATGATTTTATGCTTAGTTTTCTTGCTCACACCAACAACCGACAACAATTTTCAAATTGACTGACCTGGATCCTCAAAAATCAGCTTCTGAGCCTGTTGGATGATTTTGGGTGTCCTGACAATGCACTCCTTCGAGTGAGTTTTCCTTGCTGGTGTTGTAAAACCTTCGTTGGACTTCTCTGACTCATTGTACTTTGTGACGACATCACACACAGTCAGTCTCAGGTACCCGAAGAACAGAATGATTTCTGTCGCCAAGTGCCCAGCACAAACACTTTCGATAATTGTGGCTTTTTGGTTATACTCCACACTTGGTTTCAACATTGTGGCTGTTTTGAGGTTATGATGATTTAGTACATGTGTCAAGATATTTGAAACGCCAAACACAACATCTACTGGTATAGAACGGCAGGAATTTGAAATTGAATTTTGTCCGGATTTTGGCGCCGCACCATGTATCACTCCCCCATCCTTTTCAAGTGTCCAAACTGTTTCAATCTAGATTGCATCATTCTGTTACCAATACTATGCACTTCCAATCTGTTTCTAATATCTTCATTTCTTATTTTATCTAATCTTGTTTTTCATAGAATTAACCTCAGGAATTTCATTTCCATTGCTTGAATTCTACTGTGTTCATTTTTAGTGTATCTGTTTCTGATGCATAGGTCAAAATGGGCACAAAATAGACATCATATAAAAGCTTTTTTCATTTTAACAGGAGTTCATTATCCCATGTTGAAGATAAACTGAGTTATTTTTCTGTCATTAATTTATAATTAATACAAAAACTATGCATATTATTGTGTTCTTTGAGTAATATATATAAATTTGTGAATAGTAATATAAATCAAATTTTATACTAATTCACGTGGTAGACTACCACGTGAAGCTGAAGACTGGTTATGTAACCTTGGTATAGGATTGAACGATGGTTTATCTACTAAGCTCTATATCTTCTTTCTATGATTAGTCCCAATAGTTGATAAATTTATTGGATTCACATTTGAGAATTTAGCTATTAAAAAACTTGTAAATATCTCACTAGTTGAAATATAAAATGCAAAATCCAAAATGTATGATTTGTTAATTTATTATGCATTTTAATATTAAATGAGACTATGCATTAATCACACCATTTATTGAAGATAATTATTGAAAATCTTTACTAGATTGTTGTTTATAAGCAAGTAGAATATAAAAAATTGCCATGAAAGTGTATACCAATCAATTTTTGTAGTAATTGTATAGCCATTCTTCTGATAACCATTGACTTGTTGCATGTAATCTGTCATTAATAAATTGATGCTGTATGATCTTATATAATTGTGAAAAGTTTGAAAATAGATTTTGATATAGAAAGCTTTTCAGAAAGTATTTGTGTTTAAGAACATACAAACATTGTTTCCCCCCTTTTTTTTTATAAGAAAAGACCTTAATGATCAGGGGTGGATCTAGGTTTTTCAGGGCCTAGGGTTTATTGAAGTCCAATGGAGCCCCATTTACAATAAAACAAATAATACTATAAATTATCATTATTATTATATTATTAATTATTTTTTACTATACATCGAGTGCTCATTGTTAATGAAAAAGTATTAAAAATTTATGATGATAATTCAATTTTTGTGACCCATGACACTGGAGGCCGAGGGCTTAAGCCCTATTAGTCACTATGTAGATCCATCTCTGTTAATGATAGAGCATTTAAACAAGATTGTCTTTTGAACTCTTTATTCTTTAACCATATTAAATATCTAAGCTACTGTATTCATGCTGTAAAAAACCAAAATTTGACTTGTCATGTGTGACGGTTCTTCTGTAAATGGTAATGAGATTTCATTTGACAGTTTCAGATTAGTGAGGTTATATGTAAAAACAGAGGAAGTCAAATAGGTCTACAAATAAACATGTATATTTTAAAAATTTTATTCTATATTTGGTACATATATTTAAGTTAAAATATGTAAACTCCAATCCAGCTGCTAAATTTGCACTTGGAGCACTCTATTTATACATTAATTTTGATTCATCATTCCTAATTTGTATACTATAGATAAGTAGTAGTATGTTTATTTTTGATTATTTTATAATTAAAACAAGAATGGAATAAAAAGTTGATGTTTTGAAATTAATATACTGTATTGTATTTTATAAACTTATGATAGTTAGAAATACTTAATAAAAAATTTATCACAATTACATGCATGCTCAGTGCCATGTGGCCAGTGATAGTAGCATTTAACTTGAGTTTAGCATCCTTTCCATGAAAGAAGAATGATGGATTCCTCTTTAACTTGGAGGTTAAAACATGAATTTAGTAGTGATATGAATAAATCTCCAAAGAAATACTATTAGAAACAAGAAACAAGTGGAAAATCTATTAATAGAACATATTGGAAAATTATTTTAAATGTGTATTTGAAGTTACGTAATGAAAATCCCAAATGGAATGTTAAGGAATGTGTGAAACAGGTCACAGACTTAGTTTCCTGTTGAACTGTATTGAAAATCAAAAGTGAATGAAACAAAATGATGACAAAAGCCAGGAATCACCCATGTTATCTTCTCTGAACAAAAAGAAAAAAACTGGAAGCCTCATTTCTACCACTTTGATTTGCTCAACAGAGATGTTTGTAGTCATTTGTTTTTGAAGTCATCTGTAATAAAAAAACTCATATTGTCATTCATGAGTTTTTTTTTATTACAGATGAAATTCCTGCTGTAAAAAGGTAATGTTTGCAATAAATTCTGATCCTGATTGTCAAATTTAGGCCAAACTTCCATGAAACATCTGATGAAGGAGTTGGGATTTGCATATGTAAAAAGAAATCAAGAACCTTTCAATTCAGTTCAACAATTCTTTTTGAAGACCACAGAATCTTAGTGGCACCATTCCTATCTTCAGAAAATAAGAGAGTTTTGACAACAAGGGAAAAAAATATATCAGCTTGATGAAACTTAGGTCAACACAGGTCACGTTGTTTGCCATGTTTGGATGCTGTGCAAACTGTACAAGATTTGTTTGTACAAGAACTGTACAAGAAAACTGCCATGTTTGGATGCTGTGCCTGTTGTGTCAGAAATTCCATTGAGAAAAGGTAAACATTTTGCTGTTGTCCATGCAGGAAGTGAATATGTTTTCATTGAAAATGCTTTATTAATTTTTGAAATTAAAACAAACAACAATGATGTCACAATGAAATGAATGGCAAATTATTTGAAGAAAAATTTCAAAAACAGCTCCTACCAAATTTAGAAACAAAATAGTTTAATCTTGATGGATAATGCATCTTATCACTGACATTTTTTTCTAATTTGACAGAGTGATAAGGTGCATTATCTTATCATTGTCAGATTAGAAAAATTGTCAGAAGTTGAAAGAAGCAAGACATCAAAGCATGACTTCATAACAAAGGCATTCCTTTTAGGGACAACATGATAATTATAGTTGTTGGACATTGTTCATTCAGTTCATCATAAGTTTGAAGGGTACTGAATTCACAATATAGCCCAACTGGCAGGTGTGTGTTATGACTACTGCCATAAACCACTGCATGCTGAACCTGATTGAACTGATTTTGGGTAATGTTAAGGATTTGTGATCTATGAAAATAAATTTTTTTAATTAGTCAATGTGAAGGCCTATTCTGTAAAGAAGTAAACAGAATGCAACTACAAGATTGAGCTAGTTGTGTAAAGCATGTGACAGAAGAAGAAAAAAATGTGACAGCTAGACAACAATGTCAATAATCACTTCAATAGCATTGTAATTAACACTATGACAACAGTTCCATTAAATCATCAGATGATGGTGCTGAATAATTTTATACTGTCCAGATTTCTATTAAGCATAAAGCAGTAATCATTTCCATTATATTTTAAACACTATTTTATTGTTAAAGATATTAATTTCTTTGTCCTTGTAGATAGCCTACCTATATTATTAGCTATACATTCTGTAGTTTTTTTTTTTTAACTCTTTCCGCCCTGTGGTCACTAAGAGGGCCTCTTAATTCAAGCCCGTTATGGGTTCAGCCAGACCCACAATGGGGCTGCCGGGTGGTGAGGGATGGGGCCCAACATATCCGAACGGACCACCCCCGAAAAATTCCTGGGGATTTTTCGACCCATTCGGATTCGAACCCTGGTTTCCCAGAGCGGTAGGCTACCACCTTGACCGCTCGGCCATCCGGCCGCATACATTCTGTAGTATATAATAATAGGTAGCTTAATTCAAATTTCCTGCTAGTGAAGGAATCTGGTATACACCAGATTCTGACTTCATGGGGATGGAGTTTAGAACACATTAATTATACAGATTTTTTTTAAATCTATGATTTCTTTGATGTAGTCTGGAATGTTTAACAGAAAAGTGAATAAACTTGATTTGGATTAAATTGTGTTTGGACTGGCACAGGCTCAAATTAGTGAGACGGCACTATAATTAAGCAATAATAGTGTTTTTTAAATATTTAAATGATAATTTTAATTAATTTATATAATTATTTTTTTTTCTTTCTTGGCTGTTATGTATATATAGCCATAGAAATTATTGGAATTGTGTTAAGTTTGACCCTCTGGGTTTTTTTTTTTGCAAATCTTCATATTTTGAGATTTCCTGAACCAAAAGAAGTCAAAAATATGGAGAAAAAATTTCCGTAGATGTGTGTTGGCATCTATTTTGTTTAATATCTCAGGATGGGATAAAGATTAAATTAAGAAATAAAATTTGGCATGGTAGCTGTGTATAAGGGCATTGATACTATTAAATTTTTATTGTTAAAAAGGCCAAGGAGATAGAGAGATAGAAGGTGTTGTGTCATCTTGAGAGGATTCAAGTGTAATGATTTTACTCATTATTAATACAGTAGAGCCTCGAAAACTCGGCACTCAATAACCCGGCACTCCGGATAACTCGGCAACACCCTGGCAGGGCAAAAAATCCTTAGTTAATTAATTTTCATTATAGACAGCTTTATGACTCATAAAGTATTTTTCTAAGGTCTGTCTTATCAGGTAAATTACTGTACACTGTGTATTCATTAATTTTCATTTTCATGTAGTAAAGGCTCTATGCCTTCATAAAGGATGTACTTTTCCTTTGTTTAAGGATATTTGGGCAGTTTATTCTCTGTTGTATTTTCAAGCAAACAATACATACAAGTACAGTACAATATTTTCTGAGGAAACACGCATATTTATCCTTTTTTAATCCCATTCCCGATAACCCAGCATTTTCACAAACTCGGCCACCCTTCAGTCCACATTAGGCCGAGTTTTTGAGGCTCTACTGTATTTACAGTTTTTTTATAAAGCTTGTCTCTACTCTCAAAATTAAGCTTTTTACCATTTTATAATAAAATTTTATAGTAGATACCATTATATACAGTTTTATTTATTATAATTAATAGTATAAAAGTAATTTTTTCATAACAGCTGAGAAAGTTATGCAACTCATTACTGGACTTTTTAAAACTTAATGTGTGTTTATTTCAGCAATGATAATTTAAAAATGAGAAAGTAGATGTTTTAATAGATATAAATTTTGTTTACAAAATCTTAACTAAATTTATAAAATTTAAATGTAATTGTTAAAAGAAAGTTATGATTGTTAATAGCATTTCTAAATTTTTTATTGTAAATTATATGAAAATCTGTATGAAATATATTATATTTAACCTGTTTCTCTCTTATTTAGGTTTCTTTATCAGTTATTATCAAAAAACCAAACAGTTACAGAACAGAACAAAGGATTATTAGTTGAAACATTAAGATCAATTGCAGAAATACTTATATGGGGCGATCAAAATGATAGCACAGTTTTTGAGTAAGTACTTGAATTCTGTATAATTCTATAAAAATTTAAAGATTCTATTATTTTACATACAAAAATACTTTGCACAATANTATTCATTAATTTTCATTTTCATGTAGTAAAGGCTCTATTCCTTCATAAAGGACATACTTTTCCTTTGTTTAAGGGTATTTGGGCAGTTTATTCTTTGTTGTATTCTCAAGCAAACAATACATACAGGTACAGTACAATATTTTCTGAGGAAACACACATATTTATCCTTTTTTAACCCCATTTTCAATAACCTGGCATTTTCACAAACTCAGCCACCCTTCGGTCCACATTAGGCCGAGTTTTTGAGGCTCTACTGTAATAACAAAATTTTTTTTATTGGATCTCAGTTGAATAATTTAAATTGAAATTAAATTATATTCAATAAAAGTGAAATTCAATAAAGCAGTTTTTATTCACATTAGAGTTATTTAATGTAAAACAGGATACAGATTTAAATAAATAAAATATGATTTTGTANTAATTGTTAAAAGAAAGTTATGATTGTTAATAGCATTTCTAAATTTTTTATTGTAAATTATATGAAAATCTGTATGAAATATATTATATTTAACCTGTTTCTCTCTTATTTAGGTTTCTTTATCAGTTATTATCAAAAAACCAAACAGTTACAGAACAGAACAAAGGATTATTAGTTGAAACATTAAGATCAATTGCAGAAATACTTATATGGGGCGATCAAAATGATAGCACAGTTTTTGAGTAAGTACTTGAATTCTGTATAATTCTATAAAAATTTAAAGATTCTATTATTTTACATACAAAAATACTTTGCACAATATTTTATTATATCTACATATACAAACACCTAATGCCTACCTCTAATGACAAATTACTTTATTCTAATCATTTAATTAGCCATATAGTTGCCCGATATTAGGCGATTGTTTGGCAATTTATTACATATACAAACATCTTGAAACCTGATATATGATTAATAAGCCAAACAACTACCAGATTACAGAACTTTCTAAATTATTAAAAGTAATAAGAGATGGTGCCTAATGCCTCCCTGTGATGACAAATTATTTAGAAATTAATTTAAAAAGAATTGCGAATAAATACCCCAATATAATACGCTAGTTGTTTGACTTATTTTATCATATCATTGTAAATTAAAGTAAATGAATATCATCAC
This sequence comes from Centruroides sculpturatus, assembly GCF_000671375.1. Lineage (NCBI taxonomy): Eukaryota > Metazoa > Arthropoda > Arachnida > Scorpiones > Buthidae > Centruroides > Centruroides sculpturatus. The sequence goes on from NW_019384827.1 coordinate 240,840, forward strand.
AGCATAATATATATGTTGATTTGTTTAGTTGAATTCTTTTTGTTTGTTTAAAATAATAGTAATGGTTTATATTCAAAATACATCCAAACAATTTACTTTCAAAATTTCAAGTTGAGAAGTTTACTTGATTATACTAGTGATATTTCCTATTACGATTTTCTACCAACAGCTATTTTTTTTTTTTTTTTTGCTTATATAATTTTTTTGTTTTAAATTGTTTGAGGGCATTTCAGTGAGAGATAACATGGTCTTTTTATAAATGGTTTCCGACAAAACACTTTCTGAAAAGCAACACACTTACACCATGCATAGTGACGCAAATGATATAAGAGATAAAATTAAGATGGTCAAAGTGTACACTATATATTAATGCAAACTAAAATAAAAGTATTTTTATTTTAGCTTGCATTTGTGACAATGTGCAAGTGCCCTCTATGCTTTGGCATCACTTGACCGAAGGGTTGGCACCACTTTGTTGATACCACATCAGGATTCTGACACCACTGTGTCTTATGGATAGACACAGAAACCACTATGGTCACTAATTATTGTTTACATGCAAGCAGTCGTCTGCATATGTGTTCAGACCGAGAGACTCAAAAGAAGTGCACTCCACAACTTGTTTAGCAAAATTACTACCTGTTTATTTACATAGGATTATACATATTCTTATAGGTATAGGAGGTTTGTGAGGATTTTCAAATATAGAGATATTAGGACTATCATAGCAGGTTCCCAACCATGAGAGAGAGAGAGTTTATGTGGTCTTGAGTTGTTAAATACCTGAAGTTGTAAGCTTCTTGAGGAGATTTGTACATTTGCAGGTGGACTTGTCCTGTAGGAAAATGGTATTGCCATTTAGCAGGTAGGATGAGCTTTGTTTAATAAGATGTTGGTATGGGCACCTGGCAGGTTGGATCTGGTCCCTGGCAGCAATCAATGGCGAGGATTTTGATAAGGCAGTGTGTCCAAATCTGGAGTGAACACTCGATGATGGGCAAACTGGAAATAAAGGACCAACTCTCTTGTCGTCATTGATCTTTTTTTTTATTTGGAGGCACTCCCCTTTAATTTCAATGCCCTTTTTAGGTAAGGTTGGTTGGTTAATCCAATAATGATTTTTGATGTTATGTTCTCGATAAGTCAAAAGTGACGAATTCAAATGATGTGTCATCTCAAGACAAGGAAGCAAGTCCTTGGGAAATAGAATCACTTCCTGCTAGTTGACAAAAAACAATTGTATTTTGTATACAGGAATATTTGAACTTATTTTCTTTTGTTTCTTTCAAAAAGTTTTGGAAAATTTTTTTTTGTCAAGTTTGTGCTTTTGCACATTAATGTGTATGGTGTACACTTTGTCCATGTAACATGTGCAATTATATATATATTATATATAAAGATTTTTGTATAATCATTGATTTAAAAAAGTTATGCACTATGCACTAACACTGTATTGGAATCAAATGAAATATTATTAGTGTGAACAGAATTGTGAGAGCCAAATTTGTTGTGTTAATCTATTTTCCCACGAACTTATTTCCTTATAATGATGATACATCGAATGTGTCACCTGGAATCAACGAGTGAAAATGTGACTATTGGCCACGATGTACTAAACCTCCTAACGAAGTCATGGGAAAAACCCAGGAGGAGTCCCCTAATAAAAAGGGGGGGTGACAACAAGTCAGGGCAGTTGTCATCAACCCTTTTTCATATAAACAAACGACACTAACTCTATAAAATTAACTCTAAATACCAAAATGATTAATTTACTGTGTTTTTGTTGTTTATAACTCCTGTTTTTAGGTATTCGGTATTCGGCCGAATAGTGATTAAATATTCGGTATTCGGCCGAATAGTGATTAAATATTCGGTATTCGGCCGAATAGTGAAAAATAGGCTGAATACCGAATAGTAACCGAATATTCGTTACATCACTAGTATTTACCATATCTTGAACTTACTGTGAGCTCTCTCTCGGTCAGGGTCGTGTTGGATATATCTCCATATATCCCTTTAGCAATTGTGCTAAGTGTCTAACTTACTTTTAGCCATTGGGCTAAGTTTCTGAATGTTGGAAACTTGTAACCAGTATCTCATAGAATTTGTAAATACTATCTAACAATAAACAGGTATTTTTGTTAAATGATAATTTGTGGAGTATACTTCTTCTGATTCTCTCCTGCCGCCATTCAGGTCCAAAGTACTGACAGTGGTGTCAGTACTTTGGACCTGAATGGTTTACATTTTTTACACATTGGTGTCAGTCCTGACAGGGTGCCAAAGAGGCTCTGACCCTACGGTCACAGTGGTGTCAGTCCTGACAAGGTGCCAAAGAGGCTTGACTCTGTGATCACATAATAATGATGGTAATAAGTGATTACAATATCATAGCAAAGGGACAATTTCCTATGGAACAGTGGTACAATTTAAAAAAGACCCATTAGCATCTTGCAGGACTTGGCTGTATTCATGAGGTGATGCAGGCGTGGAGGCTTACAAGTACCATATGACATATGTTGCAAGTTCTCTCCAGATACCTTATACTTATAGATGGTCAAAACTGAGGTTTCATCTGCAGGACTGACAAATACTTGATGGGTGATAAACCTGAGGATCTGACAGGCCAAGGAAGTGTAGAAAAGTGACAGACCTTTCTCAGAAACCCTAACTGTCTGCAGTTGACCATTATCTTGCTAGAAAATGACTGCTTGCAGCCTTTCTATGAAAGACAGCATATGAGGGTGAAAGATTTCCTGAATGTATCTGTGTTGTCAATATCCCTCAGTCCACTAGTAGGGATGATCAACTGTCATATGAGATGGAGGCTTTCCTGTCATGATGATCAACAGTAAACATGAGATTTAAGTGTTTACCAGTGGTCCTCCACACTCTAACAAACTGATTGTCTTTTCCTAAAGAGATTCATCACTAAAGACAGTACTCTGTCAATCCATAGATCCACACTTCTGTCATAGCACCACTGCAAATGATGTTTCTGCTAATGACAAGATGCACAACAGTTGCCTTATGTGCAAATTTGCTTCTGCTAGCCCTGTAGATGGTATGTGAAGAGGCAGAATTCTGTAGCAAGATTTCCAGCTGTATCTTGTGATCAGACTAACATCTCTCCTACTGCTCTGTGTGATGTAAGCAGACTCTAGGCATCCCATGTATGTGTCTTTAAGTATCCACTGTTCCAAAATCTCTTTATGATTAGGTCACAATGTCCCAGATGGTCATCCTCCTCCGCAACCAAATTTTGCAGCTTTTCTAAAACTCCATCAGCTGTGCATAGTGTCTTTGACTCCTGTCATACAGACATGCTTGACATTTGAAGATCTCCAAACAACAGATACACCGGAAATTCTGAATGTTGTGAGCCTTTTTATAGGATACTGAGGTAGTATTTTTAATGCACTTTGGTGGTTGTAGCTGGTATACAACTGGATCACAACTGTAATTATTTATATTATAATTCTTCTGAATGTCATTATTTTTTAATAATACTAATCCTTTTATTTGTTAACTAGCAGACCCCGCCATGCATTGTTGTGGCTCAAAATGTATCTATTATAAATTTATAACGCTTCCCCGTGGGGGAGAATTTTTCGAAAAATTTCTTCTTACTGTACATTCTGTTACATACCCTATTAAAATGCAAAAAACCGCATCTAAAATAGTATAAATAGAAGCAGAGTTCTTTACAGTAAGCCTTAATCCTAACCATCTCCCTTCAGTGGGGGGAATTTCGACACGTATATTATATAAAAACACATGCGTATTCGAATGCAGCGTTGTGTCAAAATTTCAAAGGAATCGGTAGGAACAAACGAACATTACATTTTTATTTATATAGATAGATAGAAGATGATCTGCTTTAGTTCATTTTCACAGAAAAGCATAATGCCTCACAGAAAAGCAAACTTAGGGCGTCGTACTCGTAGCGCCATCTGTTGGACATAAAAGCCTTAACCTAGATTATATATTTTAATTTACATGAATGTTTGACGAAATAATATACAGCCTATGTCCACCCTGAGGTTCCATTCTAAATATTGATGAAAGAATTTTTGAAATCGGATGAGTAGTTTCGGAGATTACATGCTGCAAACATACATACATACATACATACATACATACTTACTTACATACATACTTACATACATACATACTTACTTACATACTTACTTACTTACAAACATTACCTCTTTATAATATTAGTATAGATAAATATGTTGAAATCTATTTACTTTAACAACATTCGAAATTTACTATTTTTAAAAAGACACTGATTTCATTTATTTCAGGAGATTCCTATAAATTTTTTTGTATTAATGTTAAAACTGTATCTCATAAAAAATAACTTAATCCTTTTGTGATTTTTAGGATATTATAACTAAATCATAGACTAAGATATTCTGCACATATTACTCACTGTAAGAGTCAATGTCTCTTGTATTTTCATATCAAAATAATTTTCCTATTCTATAGTTTTTTGTCTACAGTATAAAATTAAATTTGTTAAGCATTAAAAAAAAGTGAATTTAATTAACAAAATTCAAATAATTCTCTGAAATTTAGACTAGATTAAGAGAAACATTATTTTGCTTTACTCTTTCTGGAAAGAAATTGATAAAAACACTTTTCTGAATAAACTTTATAATTTTCATTCATATCTAAAAATGTTTAAAGAATATCTAGCAATTAAGATTCATAAATGTAACTAAAATTTTAATCAGAAATGTACCCATCCACCAGGTAGCTGACCATGTGAAGTTTTTAGTGTCTCACAAGTCTTCCTGGAAGACACTTTCCTCAGCAGATTGCTTTATCTCATCAATTCAAGTGCTATTAAGCATGAAAAAATCTAGATAAATAAATAAAACTCGCGCCAAAATTGTATAGCTTCTTGATAAAAAGCACTGAGTTCAGCATTAAGAAAAATCGTATTAATGCTGAACTAGTGCTTTTTATCAAGAAGCTATGAAAAAAATCTATAAAAAGTTCATAGACTAGTTGAAATTAGTGCAGAATACTGTAGAAATTTTTGTATCTGGTACTTGAGATAATTCAGATAATGCATGCCCTTGAGAATTTCATATTCAAGAACATGTAGCATTTCTGATTTTGTAAAATTTGTATTAACTTATGTTTTGCTCTTACAATTTAAACAAAGATGGACTGTTGATGATACAAATATTAAAACCAATAAACAATTAAACCATATAAATTAATGAAATGATGATTTAATGAGTGGGCATGATTTATGCAAGAGTTAATTTGAGAAAATGTGCATAAACAAGAATTCATGCAATGTAAAAATACACTGAAATTCCAAGAGAATTCATGCTTTTAACATAAATAATCAACAAAACAATTTTTTGAGCTATGTGATGTATAAAGAGCTTTACTGTATTTATATCAATAAATTACAAGTTAAATAAATTTTTAATGAAAACTTATATGTACTGTGTGAAAAAAATTTTCTTGAAAAGTTAACTGAAAGTTACTTGTGTACTAAAAATGTAAATAATACAGGGTTATTGAAATTAAACTAACCTAACTCAGAGTTCTGGAGAGTGATCTGCTGGTTGAAATGAAACATTTGGACAACAGGTACTTCAGATAATGCACTCACCATTTATTAAATAAAAAAATTTTTGGACAAAAAATCACTAATAGATAGTTGATGCTGGTGCTATGCAAATCACAGTTACAAATGTTCAATATATGCTCCATACACTAAAGCATGTTTTCCACTGCTGAATGCGATGAGTCTTCTTTAGTCACAAGAACATGCTGATGAACTCTTCCATTAGATCTAATGCAAATGCATATCTTTCACGAGAGACCTGGTCTTTCAAAAAACCCCTTAGCCAGAAGTCATATGAGGTAAAATCTGGCCAAGCTGTTGGGATCACCCGTTCATTCATGAAAGTCTGCCTTAACACACTTTGAACAGAATGAGGGATGTGGGATGGTGCACCATCTTTCATGAATATGGTATCTTGAAGGCTTTGTTGAAGCTCTGGTATTGAAAAGTCATTAGCATGTTAAGATACTATTCTCCAATAATGGAACAGGTTTGGACAACTCCAACGCTATTTATCAGTGACTTTTTATATGAAAAATTTTTATTTAATAGATGGCGAGCACATCATTTGAAATATCTGTTGTCCAAATGTTTCATTTTGAGCAGTAGAATATACTCCAGCGTCTTCTGTGTTGGGAAAGTTTGATTTTGACAACTCTATATATACAAGGTCTGTTCAAAAAGTATCGGACCTTATTTTTTTCCGCGTAAACCAATGATGCGCGAGAGGCCTCCTTTGGTGGAGTTGTGGAGGGGACAATCATGCACATCTCTGAATTTTTTCCCGCCTGCAGGAAGCGTCAGTCGTTGGCAATCGGCCTATGAGTGAGGTCATGTAGAGCGCTCTCGTCGGATTCCACTAAGCTGAAAAATGACTGAACAACGCGAGCAGCGGTATTACATCAAATTTTGCCAAAAACCTTGACCATACCCTAGTGTAAATCATTCGCAAGATTCAGCAGGCTTTCGGGGACGATCCTCGAGGCCAAAAAAA
>NW_019384827.1:253776-271292 GCF_000671375.1 Centruroides sculpturatus
TTTAAATAAAAGGCGGGATTATTTACACGGTCGAGTTATTCAAAATGCCAAAGCGAAGTAAACAAATTTTCAATATTAAAATATTCGGATCACGAACGACACGAAAAGTTCAAATTTAGAAAAATATGAAAGAGTTTCTTCTTCTAGTTAATTATATATGACAGATTTTTAAGGTAATTTTAAATGAATTAACCATAGTCTTACGCAATAATTATTTGTTTAATTACTATTTGATCATCTTATAGCTAAAAGTGTTCGTTGTTTTTTGAATTTTTCTGATTTCTGCAAGCTCCTCGAATAACTTAGTTACTGTACCAGTAAATTTCATATAGATTCGCCCTTAATTATAATAATTAGAGATTTTCTAAAGATATTTTAGTCTATTTTTCTATCCTGGCGAATATTTTACTCTATCGGATATGCGGATTATAATTGGAACGAGGAGTGTTTACCCAAATAATGTCGTTGATCAACTTATTTATTTCGGAAACTAAAATTAATTTGTCTTAGTAAATAACCAGCTACATTAATTCCATTTATTTTATTATTAATTATTTTCAAATTCATTTCTACGTCGTTCCGGCGTGAGCCAGGATAACAATTCTTCTAACAGACATAATAACTCGTAATTATTTTAAATCGGATACGAATTATTAATAATAAAAAATTAGAAGATATTTATATTAATAAAAACGTTGATACCAGAGAGTAATTAACTAATGACATTGATTTTCTTTTGTCGTACAAAAATCACTCTTGTTATTAATGGCAAAGTATTGTTGGCTGCGTCGAAAATAGTTCGTGGGGAAAAAGAGTAAATTATAATTAATTATTCATAAATAGAGCGTTTAAGCGCATCCTTCGCTAAGCCAACATCGTTAATTCAGCCGTCATCGTGTAATTAATGATGATTCGGCGTATTTTTTCTCAAATTTTTAATTATTTTTAGGTTTTTACATTTACGCAACTGCTTTTTGTAAACGCGGAAAACTATTTATTAAAGTCGTAATTAAAATTATGGCTAAACTTCGGCGTATAACGGATTGAAATTGCCTTCTTCTTAATTTTCTTATTCCAATATTTTCAAAAATACAGTAAATTTACTGTTTAAAAATGCTGTAATCTTATCAGATCTTTAAGAATAGGAATTCTTGATTTTAAATAACCTATTTTTACTTTCTGATATAGCCTATATATTAGACTGTTTTAAGATATCCAAAACTCGTAACTGCTCCGGGATTATATAAACCTATATAATATTGGAGTGTAAAATAATAGACACTAGTATTACAATTGAATGGTAAAGTATTACAAATGAAACTTAATTCCTTGCTGTTTAAATTTATTTTCCGCTCGTACTCGTCCTTTAACTACTTGTATCGAATTACTTTTCTCCAAGTAAATAATGAAAACTTCAGTTCCATTATTTAAAATGAAATTGCATCATACATATAAACTTTCTCGATTCAAACTGGAAGAAGTTCGTCTTCTTAATATTTTGAACGACGATTGGTTGACGGAAACGAAAATAAAAGTTAAAGACACCCGCATCGAGCGATTGGTGGAAAAATAATCGTCTTAACGACGATTGGCGGAATTTCTAATAATACGAATTATTGTCGTTATTCTTACTATGGAAAATGTTTAGTGGCCATTTAAATTAAATTAAATTTCGGTTTGTTTTCTGTTTGTGCCGTTTGTCGTTGCTTCGAATTCGCTACCGTCAATTTTGACCAGAGGGACACGGCATTTCGCATTATTATAGGTCATGTAAATCAATATGACGATATGATTTATTCTCGGAATAGTTAGATGTGAAAATGTTGGTTGATTTTGATTTCAACCAGTCAAACGGATGTAAAGGTAAAGAATGTACTATTATTATAACATATTACTACATAAACGTTTCAGAAATATTTTAATTAATTAATATAATAACTTACGAGAAATTATATATTTAATTATAATAAAGTTACAATAAGTTAATATATAATTATATATACAGTACCTAATTTATATATAATTAATATATAATTATATGTACAGTACCTAATTTATATATAATACTGTACAGACGATACCAACTCAATTTAGCCGCTCCGTAGCATGGCGCAGGATTGGAGGAAAGTAGTTCGGCTTCTCATCCACTATTGGTCCAGACTCTATCAATCTTGTTGCGAAACGAGTCGGCGAAGACGTTTTAGGAGATGCTTTATACGAATGTTGCTACAATTTTTTTGCTACGTTATAGGAATTGTCGTTATAGGAACGCACGTTATAGGGGGGTTGACTGTATATATAAATTGATTTTCAAATGACAGCTGCCTGTTTTTTGCTTTTTACTGCTGACAGTATATAAAACTTTTGTCATCTAGAAATAATCATCAAAAATAGTGTTTAGAATATATGTATATTATTTTTAGTTAATATATAATTTTGTATTTGTTGAAAGATTTTTTGCACATTCAACTAAGTTTTTAATGATTATTATTATTATTATTATTATTATTTTCAGATTATCTTTTATCCAATAATCATGTGAATTCAATTATTGTACATAAGTTTGATTTTTCTGATGAAGAGGTAAATAAAATGCATTTATTATTTATTGTTAATATAAATTAATTTTAATTATAAATAATAGTTTGAAAATATCTAAATATTTTCAAACTATTTATTATATACAATAAAATCCCAGTTAAGTGAGGCTCTGTATTATGCAAGGGCAACCTGTGAGTGAATACACTGTAAAGGACTTTTTAAAGAAAAGTTTAAATGATAACGTGTATTAATATATTTTTTTCCTGTTAACTTCTATGTAAGATGAACCATTCAAATTAATTAAAATTTAACTACAATAATATGAATTTTTGATCTTAAAACTGTTGTATGTATTAGCTATATAATAAATGATATAAAAAATATTGTTATTACAATTAAAGTTACTAAGATTTAAAAATAAAAGTGATACCATGTAAATCTTTTATAACTTATTTGTAATTTTTAATTAATCAGAATGATTCTTGCTGTCTGTTTTATTTGAAGTACTATCAGTCTGCACTACCTCAGGAAATTGAGGTTCTACTGCATTAGTAAAGTTATATATTATGTATAATTTTGCTAATTTATCCTAGAAAACAAATCTGTAATAAGTGAAGAGTATTTCCAAGTTCAGATTGTCATTTCTGAAATATGATAAATCTTGGTTTATTGATAATTATTCGGATATGATCTAGGTAATAAAATTTGTTGAGAAACAATTGTTCAAGAACTTTATTTTTATTGTGCAAAAGCTTATTATTTAAGAAAAAACTGAGGATTTATTGTTTCTTATGAAAAAGACATTAACTGTAAAAAATTTTTGTTTTTTTTTTATTAAGGCCAGCATTCTGTACAGGTATAAGCATTAATATAACTATTATTTGTTGTTAACAATAACATTTTATATCGCTAATAATGTCTGAACAGCTAAGTTTGAAAAATTCCATAATCCTGAATATCTCTGCTCTCAATGATGATGGATTAAAGTTATTCTGTGTATTATTATCAAAATAAATTTTGCCATCACGTTGTCAAATACTACCTTTGGTCCATCAATACAACTCCAAAGTTGAACAATGTTTAACTTTGCTATTTGATGCTGGTGCAATGCTGTGCCAAGTTAGCCACTAGCCAGAGTTTGACAATAAACTGGACAATATTCTTGTTAACTCCAGTGGCTAGCTACCTTGAAACTCCATGCATCTGTTAGACTAAAAAACAGCCTTTCGCATTTCTCATGTGTATATGTTTCATTTCTTAGTATTTTTATTTGTAAATCTAATTTCAATGTTTGTTTAAATCTAATCTTTGACATAAGATGTTTTAAAATGTGAAAAATATAATTTTTTTTCTTTTGTAGGTTATGGCTTATTATATATCGTTTTTGAAAACATTATCTTTAAAGCTTAATACTCATACAATTCACTTCTTTTATAATGAGGTATGTATTTTTTTATAATGATATACTTATATCATAAACTAAATTATAATTTTTAGGTTTTTTTTTACCATTAATACATTTTGTTTCATTGCTTTGTTTTTAGAATAAATTAACTTAATATCTAATTATAAGTTTTTAGATTGTATATAATAAATATTACGGTAATCATATTTTTAATCACAAATCAAACTTAATCTGCTAAAAATATAATTTACATTACCTTTACATATTAAATTATAAAGTCTTCAAATTGTCATTCATTTTTTTTTTTTACTAAAAGTGGTTATGAAAGCTTTCCTCATTGGCTAGAATGATATCATTTCATTCAGTAACAATATATCAGATCAGATCACATTACCATCAAATAGAATGATTGCATTCCAATTTTCAAATATGTTTAATATACAGTACCTTTTCAAATATATGTTTTTTCTCAAAATTACAGTATTAGATTATTCTTGTTGTTCTGTGGTTTTCTTTTTCTTACACTGGATTTCTTGGATATTTTTATTTTGATTTAAATGTTTGAATATTACATAAAGTTTATCTTTAGCTACATAGTTACTTTAATAATGGTTATTACAGTATTAAAGATTTTTGCTATCACTAAAATATGTAAATAAAATATGTGTCACAATAATCAGTAATGTGAATCTGCAACAATGCTTTTCAATTAACATATAAAAGATTTAATGTATTTTGAATTTAATATCATTTTAAGTGTGATTTTCTTTATATATATAATTGTAAAGTAATCATAATTTAGGTGTATGTAATAGATGCTTTTTGTTAATGTTCTTTGATTTTTTTATCAGATGCTTTTTGTTGATTGATGATTTTATAATTGTCTAGCAAAAATTTTTAATTTTCACAATAGTTCTATTGTGTTCTTTGGCACTATGTGGAAGCAAAATTAGGATGTTCTTTTTTACCATACCAATTTTTCTTCAGATAATATGATATTTATAATAAAATAAATGCATGTATTTTGTTTTTTATATTTTATACTATCCACATTGATCTTGTTTATAAATAGGACCTATTATACTGGTGTAGTTTCAAATTAGCAAAAAGAGGCAGTCTTAGTCAAAAAAATAAAGCAATATTTTGTAATAGGTATTCAGATGACTGTATAATTATTTTTGACAAAATAATTAAATGAGGCATTAATAGTGGAACAAGTAAATCAAACTAAGGAAAATTTGTATATTTTCCTTAATTTGGTCATTTGTTTCTGTTTTGTTTGAAATAGTATGTTTGTTTGAATGTTTGAACTGTATATTTGAAATAGAAAAAGAAAAACAAAATAGTATAAATTATTCAGATATTACAATACAAAGGAAAGAAGATAGATTAGAGTATAAAAAATATGTTAAACCTATGCAAGGGTCTAAAGTAATTAATTATAAATTTGATATATTTAAAATGTATATAGATAAAATTAAAAGTAGAACTAGTAAAATAGAAAATCAGGAAAAAAAAACAACANTTTATTTTTGCCGACCAAAGGTCCGATACTTTTTGAACAGACCTTGTAAGTGCTGTATACTGATTGTTTTCATTGGTATGCTTATGTCAGGAGTTTTCTAAACCTCACACGAACAATACATATAATGCATTATTTTTAATAAAGCTACACCAACTTGTATAATATTAGGCTATACTCTGGTGATGATAATTTGAATTAATTTGTCCCTAAGGGAGGCATTAGGTACAGTCTCGTATTAAATTTAATTAAATAATTTTAGAATAATTGGAAGAAAAGAATCAGTCCAGAGCGGGACTTAAACCCACAACTCCCTCTTGCTGTGAGGATGTGTTGCCAATTACACTTCCCAGACCTCCAGTCTGATCTCTTCTTCCAGGTATATTTAACTCATGATATAACTATCAACTGGTATCAACTGGGAATGCACTCAGTGCCCTCATCTGGTAAACTCCCACACAACGCACACATCTGGAAGAAAAATGTGTGGGAGTTTATAACACAAGGGTGCTGAATGTGTCCCCAGTTGATGGTTATATGCAAATTAAATATACCTGGAAGAGGAGATCGGACTGGAGGTCCAGGTAGCATAATTGGCAACGCATTTGCTTGGCAAGCAGGAGTTGCAGGTTGGAGTTCTGCTTTGGACTGATTCTTTTCTTCCAAATTAGTCTAAAATTATTTAATTAATTTATAATTATTAAATTTAATACGAGATGGTGTCTAACACCTCCCTCTAGGGACAAATTAATCAGTAATTCAAATTGGCATTGCCAAAATATAGCCCGATATTATATGATAAGTTGGTGTGGCTTTATTGTAGTGAATTGGGCTTTGGAATATGTTTATATACATTATTTTTAACTTTTACATGTGTAATAAGACTTAATAATTGTTTTTTGCATTTTAAGATTGTATTATTTTAAAATTATTTATCATAATATATAAATTGTGATCACATTATGTGTTTGTTTATTTTACATTTCAACAATTAATTCAGTTTAAATGATAACATTTTCATACAGCATATTTTTGAGCAATATTGCTTTATATATCTATTTTCATCAGTTTACATGCTTTCAAAAATTCTCTTTTTTCAGAAAAATCTTTTAGTACAAAAATTATGTAATGATTTAAATGGATTTATTTAATGTTTATCAGATTACATTTGGATACATGCAGATTAAATTAATAAAAATTATTTTAGAGTAGGGTTAACTGTAAAAACATGCTAGTTTTTCTTTATTGAATCACTGTTAAACATAGTTATTCTAACAGTATACGGGTTATGATCTAAAATTATGTTTAATATACTGTACATATTAAAGTTCAGATCTGAACTTGCATAATCATGCATATTAGAAAAATCAAAAAGCATGTTTTTTTTTATCTGATGAGAAAAGATACAGAATAAGTTTTACATTGACTCACCTTATGATAAAATATTTTGAATTCAGCTGAATGAAATGTTCAAAATAATTGGATATTTTTGGATTGTTAGTCTTTTTTTAAATCAAATTAAGTCATTAATTTTCAAAATATATTCATATTTAAAGTTAGTCAGTATAATCATTATTCATTTTTAATCAGTTCAGAACCATTACAAAGTTGTTCAAATTAATTGTAAAATTTTTTTTGGTCACATCCCTGAACTTTTAGAAGCATCACAGACATTTCTGTATAGTAGAGCCTAAAATAGAATTCCATATTGTTAGGTTTCACTTTTTTCATATGTTATAACAAAAATGCAAATATGCACTCATAAAAATTTTTGTCTTGCCAAACTCAGTGACTAAATCAAATATAAACTTTTCTGACATTTTTAGAAAGGTGGAGGCATAAGCTCTGCTATTGATTTCGTCTTTTGTATTGTATGTTGTTTCATATTTTGTGCATGCATTCATTTTGCTGTTTGTTTGCCTTGCAACATTATCTATTTAAACCGCCTAATTATAAAAAAAATACTTTGTTTTGCTAACCAAGTTGTTTTTTATGCAAATTTTTAATAAAATAGTATTAGTAATTTTTGTAAATGTACAGTTTTTATCAGTAATATTAAATGCAAATTATGAGCTTTGAATTAGGTTTTATTTATGTAAATTATTAAAAAATTATGAATTCTATTAGTGATAATGATTGTTACGCAAATATAATTTGAGAAAAAAGGGTAATAACAGAATTGCTTATTACTTTTTTCCAATTTTAAATCATCAGAATACATCTGGTAATTGATCTGGTTGAAAAGCATTCTTTAGAATGATTTTAGCTGGTTCAAATTACAATTAAATATAAGTTTTAAGAAACCAAGAATTAGAATATGGATTTAAATTTAATACGAGATGGTGTCTAACACCTCCCTCTAGGGACAAATTAATCAGTAATTCAAATTGGCATTGCCAAAATATAGCCCGATATTATATGNTAAAATTAAAAGTAGAACTAGTAAAATAGAAAATCAGGAAAAAAATACAACAAATAGTAAAAATATAATAATACTTCTCTAACTTGAAGTTCCAAGGAGTAGGAAAAACTTTAAGTTACAAATGGTTCAAGTTAGACAACAACAGAGTAATGTGAGCATATAATATCAGTTCTGAATAGATTTGTATATTTATCTCTCTTGCATTACATAAAGAATCTTTAATAGTTTTTTTTCTTTTCTTTTAAACAGCCTGTGTAATGCCTTTCAGCAAAAAGTGCAATGTAACTAATGGAATCAAACAGTTTTGCAGGTACTCTACATCTTGTTGAAGTAAAGTGAGAGGACCTCTCGCGTTGGACTGGAACGTTGTCTGAAAATTGGTGTTAGAGAGTAGATACAACTGACTGTCTGAAAATTTCATGGAAATTGATAATTAGGATCACCTTGGATAGAATAAATACTAAAACTTGAGTCAGGGAAGTTGAAAGTAACATAACTCTATGTCGGAAACTCTGAAAAACTTCCACTTGAAAAAAATTCAAGTTGGAGATGTTAAATTCCTATGCTCTTCCATCGAGACCTACTGAGTACTTTGTTTTCTTCAAGTTAAAGAAATATTCAAGTTACAGATTTTAAGTTAGAGGAATTTTTTTGTATTTGTTTAATGATCACCCTAAAAAATTATTATTAGAATGGATAAGTAAAGTAATAAAAATGAAAATAGAAATAAAACATTTTTAGATGATAAAAAATATATGAAATTTAAATATATTCCTAAATTATTTGAAAGAATAAAGAAACTTTTAAATAATAAAATAAATTTAATACCAAAAAAAAATGATTTATTAAAAAATATTTATATTATACAAACAATAACAAAAACACTGAAATAATAGAAGAAAAAAGAGTAGTATATTTGTTTTGATGTTGTGGACAAGGTAAAATATACATAGGGGAAACAAAAAGAAAACTTAAAATATGTATAAAGGAACATATAAGATAAATTAAATGTAATTATGCAAATTTAGCAGTGGCCAAGCACTGTCATAAAGAAGGATGCAAAATTAATTTAAATACAATAAAAATGAAGAAAAAAGAAAGAAATAGTTATAAAAAGCAATTATTTGAGCATATTTACATAAAAAAACAAGGCAATAGAATTAATGATAATCTAGGAAGATAAATCCACCAATCATGGAACAGTTTTATTTATAGAGAGATATTTAAAATGGAAGCAATAGGAAGGAATAGAGAGGAAATGAGAACTTGAAGAAACACAGAATGGAAATATAGTTAAATAAAATTAATTAGTGAGTGAGAATTTTAACATTTTGTACAGAAGTTTAAAAATTTTTTTATAGCAAGAAAATAAGGTGTAAATTAGAAAAACTTTCCTATAATTGTTTAGCTCTATCTTTTGGATACTTTGCCATTATTACTGTTGTATTAATATCAGACAGTAGAGATGCAAGTGTTTTTAAATTTTGTCAGGTGTAATATATATATATTTTTTAATTTTATATATTATTACAGAATGTTGTAAACCTGCTGAGGTGGGGTCTAAAGTTCCAAAACACACAAAAAGAGTATATAGGTGAAAATAAAGACATTTTGCTTTATTTTTTTGACTAAGACTGCCTCCTTTTGCTAATTTGAAACTACATCAGTATAATAGGTCCTATTTATAAACAAGGTCTGTGTGGACAATATAAAATATAAAAAACAAAATTAAAATATTAAGGAAATAGAGGCACAAATAATTAAATGCATGTATTTTTATTGAAAGTGGAAAAAGATTGTGTTCTTTGAGCATTTGTATATCTCTGAGTGTGCAACAATGATTAACATTATTTACCTTTTAGTGTTTCTGCTTCCATTTAAAGCATTTATATAAAACTAGTTTATTTTTCAATTTAGTTCAACCAAGTTTGTTCTAATGTATGTTTCCCACAGAATGCTCATTACTTCAGAGTTTTATCATGAAGAATTGATAATCTTCTGTTATAGCTATATATAATGTTCAATATGATTATTAGTTCTGTTATTAAATTTGTTTTTGCAGATATTTAGTTTCAGCTCATTTATAAAATTGTGAATCTCAGATAAAAAAGAGTGGTGATGATTATTCTGTTGTTTTGACTGGAAACTAAACTAGAACTAGAAAACTAGAAATTGATGCTCAGTAGACAAACCCTATTTCAAATATATTATAACAATACATAAATTTACAAACTGTAAAATCTCTATTAAACATTAACAGCAATAATTTTTCTTGTACAATATTTACATCTTATTATATACATTACAAATGTATATGTAACAATTTTTCTGTATTATCAAGTGAAATTTTCTTTAGTAAAAAAATTTAATAAAGTTAAGAGATCGTAAGGTTAGAAATTTCATTTAATTAGATAGTATTTTGCTAGTGATCAGTTTTTAGACTTTTTATATTACGTATTAAATAGTTCTGAATTCTATTTTCAGTTTCTAATTTTAATATTTATTGATAATGTAATTACTACTGAAAATTTTAATACTGTAAACTCAGTTGTATCATTTTTCACTTGAAATTAGAATTAATGAATGTATATGATATTAATTTTTGATTATTTTATGTCTTTAGATTTCTCAGATATACATTCATTTTTTATAATTACTTATCTTTTTATTTACATTTTTTTTAGCATACAAATGATTTTCCATTATATACAGAAGCTATCAAGTTCTTCAATCATGGTGAAAGTATGGTACGAATTGCTGTTCGCACACTCACACTAAATGTTTTTAAAGGTAAAGACTGTTAAGTTATTTAAAAAATTTTTATAATAAAATGTTATTAATTTTTAAAATATTTTTAAAATAAAGTGGATGATAAAGCAATGTTAAAATTTATTCGGGACAAAACTGCTGCACCTTATTTTTCCAATCTTGTTTGGTTTATTGGCAACCATGTTTTAGAGTTAGATTCTTGCGTCAGAAAAGATGCGGAGTAAGTAATATTCATGCATTTAATGTTATGTGATGTTTATAATTATATAACATATTTTCTTAAAATTTCATTTTACATCCAATTTAGTCATCAAAGTTATACGAGACTAGCAGATTTAGTAGCAGAACATTTAGACCATCTACATTATCTCAATGATATTTTGTGTCTTCAAATTGAAGCTTTGAATGATGTTTTAACTGATCATCTATTAAATAGACTTCTTATACCACTTTATGTATATTCTTTAACTAAAAGAAGGCGGCATTCACAAATTGAAGTATAAATTTTGATTTATATTTTTTTTAAATCACAATTGTCTTACTAATCCAAACAAGTTAATGATGTGTGTTGTTTTAGATCACATATGCATTCTCTTACAGAAAGAGAATGAATTGTTAATTACATACTGGTTATTTAAAACAACTTATTTAATTGAGCATTAAGTAAATAAATATGTATAAAGTTAGTTAATTTTTATACATAACTTTCTTCAATGTAGTTGATAACATTTTAAAAATTTCTAAAGCTAATCTTTATTAAATCTAAATATTTCTTCATAAAAAAATATATAGATCATTATCACATATATGAGGAAAAGTGTCTGTGTGCACATACGCATATATATAAACTGTAATTATTGTATATTTAGATATGTAAAAAGAAAATAGATTACATTTTATGACATCAGATTTGATTATAATAATGAGATATTATGTGGGAGAAAATTATTTGAACATGAGATCTGCATTTTCAAGTGAACAGCTCTGGCTAAATGCCAAGACATTGACGTTCTCTAATATAGTAGTATGACCTTGGACAACCACTAGGAGAAGGAAGAGGAAGACTGCATGTTTGTGACATACTATTACTCTATTAGTGTTTTCGTAGAAAATTCATCAGAAAAGTGTCATATCACAGACATGCAAAGGGTTAATTTATTAAAACCAAATTCCTCATAAATGAAATTGATTCATTCAATTTGATTTGTTTTGTTAAAAAAATATTATTTAATGTAAACAAATTTTGGCTTAATGTTTATTTCAGAAAATAAAATAATTTTAGGTGCTAAAAATTTTGTAAATTTTTATACATTTTGTTTATAGTTTTAAATTGAAAGAAAAAAAAAATGTGTTTTAACAGAATTATGTCTTTTTAGAGCAAGCTACTTTGGTTTACAGATAGTAACATTTATAAAATCTCTCAATAAAACATTATAACATGTACTGTACTGTACTCTACAGTACAGTACAATCTAATCTGTAATTAGATTGTAATACTGCAGTGTTGGTTGACTTTTAAAGATTTCAGTTATTATTAACAGTACTCAACCAAAAACTTTATTATAAGGAATGAAATTTTATCTGAAATATTGTTCAATTTATTTAATTTATTTTAACTAAATACTTCTATCGGGAATTTATATAGCCTTTCTTTTCTTTTGTTAATTTCAGTTATGAGTTTAGATATTCAGTTTTATTTCACTTATGATTTGTTGCCTTCTGTTAATTTGGCTAAAGCAGAACAATCTTTGTCTAATTTGAAACTATTTCATTAAGTTTAATTTTTTTACTAATTTTTCACTTTCTTAAATATCCAATTTATAATGCTAATTAATTCTTTGAAAAACATACTGAAATGTTTAATAAACAAATTTTATTGTTGATATTTTAATTATTATTAATATTAAATTTTATNTTTCACTTATGATTTGTTGCCTTCTGTTAATTTGGCTAAAGCAGAACAATCTTTGTCTAATTTGAAACTATTTCATTAAGTTTAATTTTTTTACTAATTTTTCACTTTCTTAAATATCCAATTTATAATGCTAATTAATTCTTTGAAAAACATACTGTGTACAGCTTCTTCAGACATTAAATATTCTTTTTGAAAATATTAGAAATGAAACTTCACTTTGTAAGTAATATTTACATTAATATTACTATTAATGATGATAAAAATAATTAGAAAGCTGCTTAATTCTGAAAACCAAATAAAGTTAACTATTGGATTGGAACTATTTGTAGATTGATAAGTTTAACTATTATGTTAGATCTATATTTATAAATTTACACAAGAGTTTAAGCACATTTCTTTTTCTTTTAAATCCTAATGCAGAAAGGCTTGAGGACTTTCAAAATGGGTCTTGGATAGAAATATCAATGCTTAATTGGCATAAACTAATACTATTGGAGAAATGTATAAACATATTTCCCTAAAATTTTTGTAACAACTATTTATTTGTCTTAAACATTTTACATTCATTAATGAACATATTGTTATTCATATTGATTTTGCATATACATAACAATTAAAGAATGCTGATGACTTTGTACTATAAAATTATTGGTCAGTCATAAGTAATGTTTTTTTTTTATAAGTTTTAATAGACCTTATTAACACAAAAAATGTGTATTTAATCCAATATATAATGTTTCTTATTAAATATGACATTTTCTCATTGATTTACAAGTTTTTCAATGTCTTTCTTATAAAAATCATGTAATTTTGATTCAAAAAAATTTCTGTATGCTTCTGAATAGCTTCTTCTAAATTATAACTTTTTAATTAAGGCTGTTTTAAAGGGATTGAAAAGGGTGGTAATCTGTAGGTACTTGATTGGGGCTATAAGAGAGATGAGAGAGAACTTCCCAAATAAGCTCTTAATTTTTGTTGGGTGGCTATTGCAACCTGCAACAAAGTAACATTCTTCCTGTTTGTCAAATATAGACGTTTTTTGAAGTTTTTTAAATTGCTGGCAGTATAAAGTAGCATTTATCATTTCATTTGGATTCAACAACTTATAGTGCAGTATTCTTCTCATATCCCACCACACATACTGCAACACCTTTTTAAGGATGAAGACCATATTTTGGTTTTGGATCTAGAATAGACTTTGGATCTAACCACTGTCTTTTACAAATGTTATTAGTGTATAATAATGCCCACTTCTCATTCTCATTACTATTCTATCCAGAAATGAGATTTGCTCTTGTCTAGTAAGAAGTCAAACGTACAGATAAGCAGTCCAGATGATTCTTTTCAGTAAGGTCCTGTAGAACCCATATCCTACACTTATTTATCTTTTTTAGCTGGTGTAACTGCCTAATTACTGTTGATTGAGATACTCCAAATTTTTCTACAATTTCTTGTGTAGATAGTTTCAGATCAGAATTCTATTGCAGCAATTTCATAATCAACACTGACATTTCCTTATATTCAAGGCTTCACTATCATACACACTAAATATGTTGTTTGTTACTGTAACTGCAGCATTATCTTTTGTAAAGTTATATAACATTACATGCCTTAAATGTTCTTCTGAGAAGTTGATTTTGATTGACACTAATAACTTCACTTTTTAAAAAATAATCAAAAACCACTATGAAAATTGTTATTAAAACCATTATGTAATTAACAAACTAGAACATTTGGGCTGATTGGTGTAATTTACAAGTTATACTACAGCATGAAAACAAGTCAGAAAAAATGACATTAGTTATGATTCAACCCAATACATAGTTTTTTTAATTATTCATCTATATTTAATGTAATATTACTCTGGGATGGTAGTGTTATTATTATTGATTTGTTTGTATTTTTAATATCTGTGTGTATTTATACCATTATTATTATTATTATTATTGTAAATTTAAATCATATATATTTTATAATTTTATATTTTCTTTTTGTCTAAGTTCCATATTCCAATCAGTTTGAGCTGAGAAAAGGTGGAAAAGAGCGCTAAAATATTACTCAATTACTGTATTTGGCTTTCAGAATTAAGTAGATTCTTAATTATATATTCTAATTATCAGTGTAAGGTTTGTTTATTTNATATTTACATTATGCAACCAGATGTGATGTGTTGTATGGTTTCATACATGACATGACACTTCATACAAGTATCCTCTGTAAAGTGTTGGCTTTTAAAATGTATCTTCATTGTAGTTCATGTCTTTATAACATGGTCTTGTATGGCAGTCATGAACCCTTTCATCTCTCTAAAGAGGCATGAGTCACCATCACTTTGACTTGATGTTTGTAGTGTAGATTTATAATTTCTGTACAGCCTCATTCTCCCTCTTTAAAAGTCAGTCTTTCTATGGACAACTTGGAGTGGTGTTTGTTGTGTTTTGTTAATGATGTTTGTATTTTGGAGTTGGTTTAGTTCTGTGTGTGTCCAATGTATAAATCCAGATATGTCCATGCTGAAGCAACATATATGTTGATTTAGTAAACACCAATGAATACAAGAAAAACTGGATGAAAGTACTATACTTAACAAAAATATCATCAGGAATCCAACAATGAAAAAGATTTTAATAAATAAACAAATATTTTCTACTGTTTTTAATAGATCAGAATACATAATTTAAAATTTATAGAACATGACATTGCTGTGCATGTGGAACTGTATGCATGCTTGTTGATTGCTTTAAATGTATGTTTTGCATTCATCTGTGTTGTAGTTTTGAGTTTAATCTGCTGTTTTATTCTTTTGTTAGTCCTTGCTTTATTTGTATGTGTTCTGTGAGTTTAACCTGTTGGAATCTTAAATATTTGTATACTTTGCTCTTATCTATAGATTTAATGATGTCTCCACTTATGAGTACATAATAATTTTTCTTCAGGGTTCCTTTTTCTATGTGAAGTGTTCTTCATTTATCTAGGCCAAATTTTATTTGAATGTCATTGGAGTAACTGTGTATAACTTCTAATAGATGATTTTAGCTGTGTTTGTGTGAATGCTTAAAATTTTGTCATCCAACTACATAAGATGAGATAATATGGTATTTTGTTGTTTTGTTGTGTTTGAATCTGTATCCATATTTACTATCATTTAACATATTGGATAGTGGATTTAAGGCCAGACATGTAACCATAAAAACACATTAAGTAGAGTTAATGAATCTTTCTGGAAAATGCCTTGCCTTATGTGTATTTGGTTATGAGTGCATGATGCTGTCAAATGCCTTCCTGTAATATGTATGTACTACATGTAGTTTTTTTAAAAAATATATATTTATATATATAAATTTTAAAAAACTTTCAAAAGAAAATTCACTTTAAAATAATAAATATGATTAAATTACACTGATCTTTTAAACAGTCCTTATTTTATTATTAAAGAGATCTTGGAACTCTTGTATACCAGAGCTTTCAAGTTATTGTGTGTTTCTACCACTGAAGAAGAACTGTTAAATAATACAGTTTGAAGTGCATAAGTCTTCAATAATAAAAAAAAGGACTGTTAAAAAGATCAGTGAATTTTCTTTTGAAAGTTTTTTAAAATTTATATGTCTAAATATATTTTAATCAATCTCCAGAATTTACAAATACTACATGTAGGTTTCTGTTGTGTGCTTATCATAGAATGACTGAAACTATGAGAAAATGTTCTTTGCATCATATTGTTTCTAAGATAGCCTTTGTTACTCTGTTGTGTTGTTCTATGCAATTGTATATTTTGTTTATGATGATTGAATTAAGTATTTTGTAAAGTGTAGTAAGACATGTGATTAGTTTGTCTCTCTGATGATGTCATTTTTGAGTTTCAAGTATGTGATGTCCCATGCAAGAAATTTTGGCATGTTTTGAGGATTGTTGATTGTATGTGTAAAATATTTAGCTAGTTCCTGGTGCAGAGATGCAAATTTTTTATTAGAAACTGTGAATTTGCAGATTACATAATGTCAAGTATATATAATCTTGATGTGAAATAAAATGATATTTTTTGAATTATGATTATTTTTTATTAATATATAATTTGAAATATTATTATTATTATTATATATATTTATTAGTCATANGTCTAATTTGAAACTATTTCATTAAGTTTAATTTTTTTACTAATTTTTCACTTTCTTAAATATCCAATTTATAATGCTAATTAATTCTTTGAAAAACATACTGAAATGTTTAATAAACAAATTTTATTGTTGATATTTTAATTATTATTAATATTAAATTTTATTATAGTATAATTGCAATAAAAAAAGTAATCATGAAAATGATTTTATCAATTTTGTTTGGAATGCATGGGTTAAATATAAGTAAATACAGTGAACTACTATATAATGTGTTCCCTTGTAATGTGAATTCATATAATGCAACGAATTCTTATAATATAATAAGTTTACGCTTGCATAAAATCATCTGTTAATGCATATCTTGTATAATGCAATTTCCTATACATTCCACATTGTACGCAAGTCTGCTGTACTTAGAATTTTATTTTTGTAAAAAATAATAAATAAAATTTTATATCTAAATTTATTAAAATGAATATTTTAGTGATCAAAATTGATAAATGATATTTTTATTTCTATTATATATATACAGTAGACCCCCCTATAACGCTTAGATATGTTCCACGCTAATCGAATTTTACATTGTAGGAATGATTAAATACATGAGCCAATCGCAGCCCGATAGGTGTGAAGTTTACGGACTAAGGCTGTTTGAAAGGTTTTCTTATATAAAATTAACCAATTCTAGACTAATTCCACTCAGCATTTCCAAAACACGTATAATTTTTTGGGAATAATCTGTATAAACTATGCTATAAACAAAAAATTATAGGATTACTTACCGAGTGTGTACCGTTCGACTACGCCGTTGCTCAAAGCTGGTTTTC
>NW_019384827.1:272032-321900 GCF_000671375.1 Centruroides sculpturatus
CGGTATGAAAGTAGTCTTGTATTTTTGGAGTTCTCCCATCGTTTAATTCCTCTCTATCATACTCCTGTTCTTCAAGCAGAATTTCTTGACTGGAATTAGTTCCAGATATTCTTATTTTTTCTGTAGCTTTAGGAATGACACTGCGCGGCCTCCCACGCCCCTTCTTTTGCATATCTGTGTGGCCGCCACGTTGAGGAGATCTAGGCAAAGGTCCTGGGTTAGGTTCTATACCAGAAATAAGCAATAGGTATAATATTACTAGCAGAGAAAGACATTTGTTATACTTCCACTTAAATTGAGGTAGCATTTTCCTCCAAGAGCGAATCATTATCACACAATGTTGTATCAACTCTTCTCTTGAGATTATCACGCCAACACCTTCGACAGTCGAGACACTCCCCATATAATTTGAAATATAATAATAATAGAAAAATTGTACACCAATTTTAATTATCATCAAAATTAAAGTAGCAAGAAATGTATATTTGTTTTTTATTTGATTAATTCAACAATTATTAATTATTATTGTTGTTGTTATTATTACCACTTACATGTTACACTTTTTGGCCTTATTAATAATGTATTACGTAAAGAAAATGTTTTGAAGGTACTTTTAATAATTAAAGACAAATTCAGTAGTGTATCAATTAAAAAATGAAATAAAGTCTATCTTGAATAATTTAAAAATATATCTAATTAAACTACATGTGACAAACTGTCAGTTAACACTCATCAAATCTATGTAACAATTGCTTGAACAAAACTATAATACATAAAATACTTGTTTTCATTTAAATAAACATTGCTATAAAATAGTAATAATAAAATAAATAGTAAACTAATATAAATGTTGAAGTTAATGTAATTAATTTATTTCCAAATACATATATTAAAGTTACTCTCTAAAATACAAAATATATTTTAAGTATTATAGTCTGAAAATAATTTGAATTTAATGAATTTATTATTATTTTATCTTACAGGTTTTTCTTATTATATCACATCATCCATTGGTACAACAGTTAGCATTTATCATTCTGAATAGAACCATGACAGTTTTTTCAAGTCAAAAACATGAACTTTCTTCATTAAAGGTAAAAGTTTATCATTAAAAAGAATTTTAAATATTTCATTTTTGTAATAAATAAATGAAAATATAAAGTAATGATTTTGTATATGCCCTATTTAATTTGAATGATAAACATTATTTTAGTAAATAAATTTAAATAATAAATATTAATCTTTATAGTATATGTAAACAAAGGAAAATTTTGTCTTTACTTATATAAATAATACATAGGCTGTTTTTTTCTTCGAGCTCTGATGGTCCATAAAAAAAAAACAAGTGTAAATAACAAAATGAATTTATTACCAAAAGTTAGGTACAGACATGGTTACTTTACAACATAATCACTGTGAAGATTGAGGTATTTGTCATATCTGTGGATGAGCTTTTTCATCCTTGTCGTAGAATGTTGCCACTAATGATTTGAGATGGGTCCTAATGTTTTGAGGATCATCATTAATCTTGAACCTCTGCCTTCCTAGCCACTTTTTCTGTTTAGGAAAAAAGTGGAAGTCACTCGGCACTAAATTGAGGCTATACACTGGGTGTTTAAAGGTGGTGAAGACTTCCACCTAGCTTAAAACTTTTTAATGTGTGAAGACTTCCACCTGTTTCCTGAACTGAAAATGTGGCTAGCAGGGCAGAGGTTTGAGACTAATGACAATCTTCAAAACAACGTTGTTAAGGCCATCTCAATTCACTGGCAGCAACATTCTATGACAAGGGGATGGAAAAGCTTGTCCACAGATATGACAAATTCTTCAGTCTTCACGGTGATCATGTTGAAAAGTAACCATGTCTGTACCTAACTTTTGGTAATAAATTCATTTTGTTATTTACACTTGTCTTTTTTTTTTTTTTTTTATGGACCATTGGAGCTTGAAAAAAATTCAACCTCACACATTTGTTATTTATATTGAATAATTATGTACAATTATGATAGCATTTATGAAATATATGATAGCATTTATGTATATGATAGCATTTATAGAAAATACTGCAAAAAGAGAGAAAAGTTTAGTATTAATTTTATTGTGGGAATTACAAAAATAGAATTTTCTAAATTATTCTGATCTGTACAATATTCCATAAATTTTTACATATATATTGTTAGGACTGAAGAGGCAGCTTTTATTGGGTTAATTTAATATTTGAGTTTAAAAGTGTTTGGAGTTTAGGACACAAGACAGAAGCATGAGAGAGGAAGATTCAAATCAAAAAGTCGGTAAAACAAATGTTTTTTCTTGGAATGTCAGAAAAATAGAACATTTTTTGAGAAGATTTGTAGTGAAGACAAAGTTCTGTTGTCAGGTTTTGTGAAAGTATTGTTCTTTGTCAAGGTTCTTTGAATTTGTAAAGGCCTCGTATGGTGAACATATACACCAAGAAGTGTTGGACTTTAGATTGGGTTATATTACTGTAGTTTGATGTCAGAAATTTAACAGTGGATTTGTATGTGTAGTTTGAAATTATAATATGTTCTCTGTTTATATGCTAATTATTATGGAACCTGTGTGAAACATAAATGTTTGTTTTGTGTTTTCATCACATCTGTCAGGTTATATTTTGGAAATATCTTAACTCCATACTCTATCCTTCCTCTAATAATACTCCATTATTTAATAATCTATAAATCACTATATATTAAGTGAAAATTACATGTCAGTAAATAAATCTTAATCAAACAGTCATTTAAACAAGTGCATTTAAAAATAAGTTGTATTTTGAAGAGAATATGAAATATTTTATTAATAATCTATGAATAAAATACATTGAAAAATTATCTATAAAATAGTATATAATTTCTAATTTTTTTTTTCTTGTTGTATATACTCAACATTCATTACCAACCGTTGGCATTTATAATCACTTTAAATTTCAAAAAACTATTTTTTTCCTCTCTCTCTTTTTCAATGTTTTTTTTTTCTGTGTGAGTATTTTAAATCGAAATTGAGTAGAGAAAATCACAGAAAATTTATTTCTTGTCATTGATTCTTATGTTTTGTAGAAATTCATTGTAGATTTAATTGTTTCACTTGTTTGAAATGCAATAAATTATAAAAATGCCATCTAGCAGTTTAAAAAATAGATATTTTTCAGGTTTTAATTAAATTTGAAATAATAATAATAATAATAATAATAATAAAATGTGTTATTTTTCTGCATTAAATACAATCATTTATTATAAGAATTATTTACACAAAAATTTGGTTAGTGATAAGCAATTTGTTTTAATAAAATTGAATCAGAAAAACTTAAATTATATTTATATAAATATGAAAAAACTATTACATGTAATAGTTTTTTCATATTTATATTTACTATTTACAATGTAACTTTGACAAAGTAATAAAAATTACTAAAACATTATATATTCATTGTATAATATGTTCTTAGGATAAACAAACAAATTCCCAAAAACATATTATACATGATGGATGTAGTTGCAGATTTATGAAATTCAAATAATTCATTCATTAAAATGAGTTATCAATGTTTATTTTTTACATTTACAATGTGATTTACAGTGTAAAAAAAATTATATGCGTACCAGAAAGTAATTGGCATAAAAAGTCTTTGGATTAACCTTAAAATCAACCTTGTGGTATTTTTAAAACAAAACACCTTTTTTCCTTAGCAAATTATTCTTTAATAAACAAAAGCTAATGCTTTTGGCCATTTCCAATGACTGTCCTCAGGCTATTTTATAAAAATTGAATATTTTTAAATTATAACAGAATATGAAAGATTGAATATAAATGTAAATATTAATTTGATATATACAGTATAAAGTTAAAATGAATTTTTTATTTAAAATTAGGTTAAAACTAATTCAGAACCAGAATTTAGTGCTCCTGAAGAAACATTAGAAAAATCTTTGGAAACTAAAATATATTCTAGTCATTCATTATCAGCAATAGCATCAAATGAAAATGCATCAGTTCAAGAAGTTACTAAAAGCAATAGTAGTACAGAAGTAAGGAAATCTGATATTTCAGCAGTTGAATCAAGTGAAGCTTCTGATCATAGAACACCTGATGAAGCTGCTGAACAAGGTATTTATAATTTAATCTGAATTAAAAGTAATCCAAAATTAGGCAAAAAGTAACTTCTAATAACCATTATAGCAGTTGTTGATTATCCATCTGATGGCACAAATATTACAGATGAAGAAAAAGTAGAAGCAGCTCAAAGAATAACACAATCTCAGTTTGAATATATACAGCAAAATTTTTCTTTAAATGAGAGGTAAGTGTTTTATATTTAATAATTTTTGTTTAATATTTTTCTTAAGTGTAAAATAAAAAATTTTATAACTGATTGATATTAAAATTAATTTTCAGACCATTCTTAGAAGCAATATTTAATGCTCTTGAATGTCCTGAAAACGATCATGCAGCATTATTTGGATTATGTTTATTTTATGCTTTAGGTCATAATTCAGGTAAGAAGTTTATGTCAAATCTTATAAAATTGTGATTTTATTCAGAAATTTAATGAACTTCTTAAGATTTAAATTATTATTTAGATAAAATTTAGTTAAACATAATCTTTTGGGTGAATATGTAATGTTTGAAATGTTAGTTTTAATGACAGTATTAGTATTATTTGTGCATAATTTTTATAACTACTCAATTTGATTTTTTCAATAACAACAATTATTTTTTTTAACTTATCTTTCTTTATGGAATACAAAGTTGGTAAGTATACTGTTTTCAATTAGTATAAGAATTTAAAATACAGTAGATCCCCCTATAAAAGCGTTTCCTATAGTTATGATTCCTATAAAAATTGTGGCATTATCCGTAAACAACGGTAAAAATAACTCCTATAATACGTAAAACGTCATCGGGCAGCCGAACTACTTACCCGCCGTCCGTAGCGCCACGCTACGGCGAGTTAGGCGACCTATCGTCTGTTTAGTACTGTAATTTTATACATTTCTTGTGAAAGAAACATTTCTTATTTAACGGCCATAAAAATTATTTATATTAATGATGTCTCCAAAGGTCAATGAAGTTTTCGCAGAAAAATAATATCAGAAATCGCGGCCGCAATTTGATGCGCTGTTCCGCGATGAAACCAAGCTTTAGCAACGAGCGTAGTCAAAGGGTACACACTCGGTAAGTAATCCTACAATTTTTTGTTTATAACGTAGTTTATACGGATTATTTTCAAAAAAATATACGTATTTTGGAAATGTTGAGTCGAATTAGTCTAGAATCGATTAATTTTATGAAAGAAAACCTTTCAAACAGCCGTAGTCCGTAAACTATGATTCCTACAAAATTGATTCATAAAGAACGGAACGTATCTACCGTCTTATGGGGGATCTACTGTATGTTGAGTAATATAGATTTTATGAAGTTTATATAAATAGAAATGTTTAAATAATTTTATAATAAGCTGTTTATAGTTTTAGTATTTTATTTTATTACATTAACATTTTTGTTCTATATTACTTTCAATGAAAATATTCAACTTTTTTATAGAGAATTTCTTAAATAACAATGTTAATATATTTGAAAAATATATACCTAATTTATTTATATATTTAATAAAAGTTTTAACATGTGAAATAGTACAGTTACAAGTTTATCACCAAAATATTTAATAACACTGTTTTCATACAAAGATATTAAATACATAAAGTATTCATTTCTGTTTGAGTTTGATTTCTAATAATTCATTAACTATGTAAAGAAGTCTGAACTAATTTGTGAATAAAAGTAATAGATGATAAAGGAAAATAATAATAATATACATTAAGAGAGTGTAAACAAAAATCTGCACACAAAAATCAAACATCATTAATTTAACATGATTATTCAAGAATACAAAGTTAACAAAAATATTTTCTTCTATATCTAAATTATGGAAATTGGTCTTCTGTTGGCATATTTTTTAATTTTAGTCTTGACACTAGCTGTAGGACTTCAAAAGTGCTCTGAATCAAATTAACAGTGTTTGGACCTGATGCACTGTTTTAGTTTTTGCATCATTTTTGGCAGATGCATTTTCTCATTTTTATACATCATCCATTTCAGCTGATACTAGAATTGTTCAAGTTGATGTATCTGAGGAATGTTTGCAATGCTATTGTTTGCTGACATAACAGTTGCCATATTCCTCTAGCACAAACTGTCTGTTATGTAATGCATATCTGCAAGGTCTGGCTAGAAGGCACACAGGCCATCTGAGTGGTGTTTGTTTCTTGAGTAATGGGATTAACCTCTTAATACACTCCTATGATTGTACTTTGTCTGTGCAGAGGCTAGAGGGTGCTATGAATGCTTGAGATCTTTATTTTGGTCTGATTTCTATTGAAATCAACACTTTCTGAGGAAATTTTACCCATGTATTAATCACAACCTCATCCTTACAACAGTGTGTATTGTTTCCCAGTGCTATCACATTCGTCAATGGTAAAATATGACTATCATTCACAACAATATCAAGCCTTTCAACAGCAGAATCCTTTGAAATTTGAGTTTGTTTGTTTTTTTTTTGTTGTTGTTGTTGTTGTTGACTTCTTTCACTTTCAAAGGACAACATTTTGATTTTTCTGGATTAGTATGTTTTTAACATAATGATGAGATATTTTGAATTTTTTTCCAAATATTCTTGGGTTTATCTAACTTTTTTTAACTCTCTTTCCAATGGCTCTTTGGCTTACTCCCTGGACATCTACCAATAGTCTTAGCACTTTCCAACTTTTTATGATACTCTAAACTGCCCATCTTGCTATCCCATATCCACAAAATGCTTAACTGTGAAGCATCTCCCTCCTTCTTTCTTAACATTGTTTGTAAAATTTGCCAACTATAATTCTTCTTTTTTCTTCATTAAGTTTTCCCATTTTTTTACATTTGGAATATTTAGTACATTACATTCCTGATTTTTTAAGTAAATAAAAAAATATATGTTGAAACTCTAGTAGTAAAAAAAGTTCAATATTATTGAACAGTATTGTTTAAATTTATTTTAATCTTATTTAATTCTTAATCAAATATAAGATTTTCAGTTGTTAATATTATTTTATTTCATGAAAAAATGTAGTAAAAATTTTTATACAGTATTCAAAGTTTGATACTTTATAAATTAAAAATGGAAAGTTTGATTTTTTTTCTGCTACAAACAGTTAATTATAATAAATAAGAGAAAAACAAACATCACACTTCTAAGCAGGGATGTAAACAATAGATGGCAATGTGATATCTAGTGAGCATTTTGTACTTTAGACTGCAATAAACTGTTTTCTAATATTCTCAAATATTATATTTCCACTCCTGCAGATAGCTTGGAACAAAGATGATTTGTTCTGTTGTTTTCAAAATCCATTATATCATATTTGTAAAATCAAAGGTCAACAGTAATCATGTTTTTAAACTGATTTGTTCTCTTGTTCTTCAGTTATTTTAGTAATTTGATTAATCTTTCTTTTCTAATTTAATCTGTAGTCAAATTTATGAATCCAAGTAATAATTGTCTTCATAATTGAGAAACTTATCTCCTGACTAATTTTAACAGATACAATTTTTTTCTTGTTTGTGTAATTCTCCATTCTTACTTTATGTATGTATGTATGTATAGGGATATATGGAGGGTCATGGGAGCTAAATTATCCTGAGTCAATAATTTGTCTGGAAGCAAAGATTGGAGAGAGGTCTGAATAGTGCAAATGGCAACATATCTGCATAATAAGATTGGCTTGGAGTGGGACTCATAATAGGTCACTATCTGTTCAGGTTTGAATCCCACTCAAAGCCAATTTTTTTCAGAATGTTCTAAATTTAATACAATGTGATGGCTTAATCAGCTACCTCTAGCCAAATTGCCAAATTATTTAATAATTAATTAGTGTTAAGTGGTCTGATAAAGAATCCAGCCATTCATTTAATACATATACATACATACTGTTAATGCTATTGAATCTTGATTCTTTTGATAGCCTTTTTTATTCTTGCATATCTGTGTAAGTCTGATAGTTCCATTTTATTAAATAATTATGAAACAATATGGTTTATTCTTGCTGATTTGTATAACAGTGAAGTTCTATTTTAAGAGTATTTCTTTGATATATAAATTTATAATAAACTTATAACCAATTATCCTTATTAATAGCAAATTAACAATAGATTTCTTTGAAAATGTTTTTGTTTTTCAAGTAAAATACTCTTTTAAAATCAAATTCAGTTATATGTGGTTATTAAAAGAAGTTTTGCATTCTACAAAGTAGAAAGAATGTAAAATTGCTGGGATTATGGAAAGTTTATCGAGATTTTTCTATCCATAAATTTGTCATTAAGTAATTAATGTAATATTAAATAATTGCTAATATAAATGTTCTATTCAATAATTTAATAATTTCTTTCTTTTGTTCTTTTGTTGATATAAAATAAATGATAGGAAATATGAAGAAATGTTAAATTATGGCAGTTTTTTTTATGTAGTAATAANAACTTATGAATTTTAACATTTTGATTGTAAAAAAATTTTTTTGCCTGTTTAGGAATAAATCAAGACCTGTTAGATCAAGTTCTTATGCCAACAGAAAAATCAGAAGTAAGATAGTATTTCAATTTTGTTTAAATCAATATCATACAACATTATAAAAGTTAGATACATTTAATATTTAATTTTTTAAACATATATATATACACACACAATGTTTTTTTCAAATAACTCAATCTTCATCATGTATATGCTTGATGTTATAATTTTCACATAAAATTTAATGCACCAATTCTGTTTATACAGTTGGATACATTTTAAAAAATTCAGCATAACTGTTTACAAAATCTTTTTTCGAAATAGTAATGAGAAAAAACGTGTGGAAAAATACTCTAAAAATTTTGCACGTTTACATGTAAAAGAAACACTGTGTAAAAAAAAATAATATGGAAAAATGGAAGGTCAGTTTCAGACCTTAAAAATCAGTAAAAATAATTTGATACATGATAATTTGATGATAATATGATGTCTTTAAACAAAATATTTTAATTTTAATTAAATTACAATTGTCCCGTATTGTTTCCCAGTGCTATCACATTCGTCAATGGTAAAATATGACTATCATTCACAACAATATCAAGCCTTTCAACAGCAGAATCCTTTGAAATTTGAGTTTGTTTGTTTTTTTGTTGTTGTTGTTGTTGTTGTTGACTTCTTTCACTTTCAAAGGACAACATTTTGATTTTTCTGGATTAGTATGTTTTTAACATAATGATGAGATATTTTGAATTTTTTTCCAAATATTCTTGGGTTTATCTAACTTTTTTTAACTCTCTTTCCAATGGCTCTTTGGCTTACTCCCTGGACATCTACCAATAGTCTTAGCACTTTCCAACTTTTTATGATACTCTAAACTGCCCATCTTGCTATCCCATATCCACAAAATGCTTAACTGTGAAGCATCTCCCTCCTTCTTTCTTAACATTGTTTGTAAAATTTGCCAACTATAATTCTTCTTTTTTCTTCATTAAGTTTTCCCATTTTTTTACATTTGGAATATTTAGTACATTACATTCCTGATTTTTTAAGTAAATAAAAAAATATATGTTGAAACTCTAGTAGTAAAAAAAGTTCAATATTATTGAACAGTATTGTTTAAATTTATTTTAATCTTATTTAATTCTTAATCAAATATAAGATTTTCAGTTGTTAATATTATTTTATTTCATGAAAAAATGTAATAAAAATTTTTATACAGTATTCAAAGTTTGATACTTTATAAATTAAAAATGGAAAGTTTGATTTTTTTTCTGCTACAAACAGTTAATTATAATAAATAAGAGAAAAACAAACATCACACTTCTAAGCAGGGATGTAAACAATAGATGGCAATGTGATATCTAGTGAGCATTTTGTACTTTAGACTGCAATAAACTGTTTTCTAATATTCTCAAATATTATATTTCCACTCCTGCAGATAGCTTGGAACAAAGATGATTTGTTCTGTTGTTTTCAAAATCCATTATATCATATTTGTAAAATCAAAGGTCAACAGTAATCATGTTTTTAAACTGATTTGTTCTCTTGTTCTTCAGTTATTTTAGTAATTTGATTAATCTTTCTTTTCTAATTTAATCTGTAGTCAAATTNGTAATAATAATAATAATAATAATAATAATAATTTTGAAGCTTTTGTTAGTAACTTATGAATTTTAACATTTTGATTGTAAAAAAATTTTTTTGCCTGTTTAGGAATAAATCAAGACCTGTTAGATCAAGTTCTTATGCCAACAGAAAAATCAGAAGTAAGATAGTATTTCAATTTTGTTTAAATCAATATCATACAACATTATAAAAGTTAGATACATTTAATATTTAATTTTTTAAACATATATATATACACACACAATGTTTTTTTCAAATAACTCAATCTTCATCATGTATATGCTTGATGTTATAATTTTCACATAAAATTTAATGCACCAATTCTGTTTATACAGTTGGATACATTTTAAAAAATTCAGCATAACTGTTTACAAAATCTTTTTTCGAAATAGTAATGAGAAAAAACGTGTGGAAAAATACTCTAAAAATTTTGCACGTTTACATGTAAAAGAAACACTGTGTAAAAAAAAATAATATGGAAAAATGGAAGGTCAGTTTCAGACCTTAAAAATCAGTAAAAATAATTTGATACATGATAATTTGATGATAATATGATGTCTTTAAACAAAATATTTTAATTTTAATTAAATTACAATTGTCCCTCTTTTCATTTATTATTGGCAAAATTTAATAAATTTATATTATTTGCATAAATTTTATTTTTATTTAACTTTTAATTAAACAACAAATGGTATACAAAAAGTATTGTGATTTGAAAGAAATCAAAAGTAATACAATAGTAAATTATTCAATGGGATCAGTTATTTATTTAAAATTAATAAAAAGTTACTATATTTTTAAAAATTAAAATATAGAATACAGTCACAAGTTAAAATACAAAATTGACACAGATTTCAAGGTAATGAATTATGACTTGAAACAGTTAAATCATAAAAAAATATGTTTGTTTTACTTTTTTCTTATCCATATGCGTTTTGCTGTCTTTCTTTGTCCTCATCAGTGGATAACAATACTTGTTTTACATTCGTGCTTTTATATCATACAAAGCTATCCTAACATGCATCTAATGACATTCTACTATTTAAGTTTATATTATTTACATAGTTACTGAATTGGAAAGAAGGCAAAATGCATATGGATAAGAAAAAGTAAAACATTTTTTTTATGGTTTATCATTTTTATGGTTTTTTTTATGTTTCAAATCATAATTTATTACCTCAAAATTGGTGTCAATTAAGTATTTTAACTCTGGACTGTATTCCATATTTTAATTTTTTTTTTTAATTTTTAGAAATATAGTAACTTTTTATTCATTTTAAAAGTAATACAGTTGTACAAATTGTCAAACTTCAAATTAAATTTTTTACGGCTATTTCAATCACAGGATAAAGTCCAAATGAAAGATTGATTGTTGCTGTGTATGTTCAAATAAGTTGTATAAAGAGCTAAATCTTAATCAATGGCCAGCTTGCTGAGATGGTAAAAACATTAGCCAACTGCTGTAGGGGACATAGGATTGTAACCAGATGATCAAAACTTTCAGGAGTTTTTTAGGGATATTCTATTCCAGACATGGCCTTGTCCCTCACAACCTAGCTGCCTCTATTGTAGACCTGGCAGAACTTACAATGGTATGATACATTGTAAATTCTGCCCGTTCAAACCTGTCCCATGGTATTCCAAAAATATCTCTGGTCGAAACGTAATGACCTTGACCAAGATATCTCATTTCTGCATTTGAACGTTTTTGACACTAGATGTCACTAGTCGTCATAATTTTTATATTAAAACTAACTTCCAAAATATAATTTTTTTTGTTTTTACATTTTTTAATATGTCTATTTTATTTGTGCAGAATAAAAATAATTTTGGACAATACAATAGCCATGATTATTTTTTTCTAAAACGTGTAATTTTTGTCAGGCTTAACATTGACAAAAATTCACCTGAAGTGACACACATTGGAGAAAAATTTCAACATGGGATAGGTTAAAGGGCATCTCAGTGCCAACAAGGTGGAAAGAGTCCAAAGAAACAGAGCCAAATTGTAAAAACAGACTTGTTTGTAATAATTTACTTGATTGATATATCAACATATCAAATGTTTAAACTTTCAATAATAATTTTAATTATTGAAATATTGTTTTATACTTTGAAAAAAATGTCTGTTTTTTAAATGGAAACATTGTTCCATAATTGTCTTTAATCTAAAACATAATATGAAAAAAAAAAAGGAAGCATTTAACTTTTTGCCACAGCCATCTTGCTTACGTTAATTTTGTAAACTGTCCAAAGGCAATATTGGTCAGTCAGTTAGTGATATTTTAAAAATTCACCAAAAATCAAATTATCATTATATTCATATGAAAAAAATTACGTACATTTATTAATCTTTCGTCTTAAATACAATATTTTTCAATACATTTTATTAGAAAAATTTATAAGAAAAAAAATTGCCAATAAAAAGAAAATAAAATGTCAGAACTGAAGGGCATAACTTGAGTATTTATAACATGTTGATTTATTATAGCTAAATAAACTTATTATAGCATAAATGAACTTATTATAGTGATATTATTTCATGAATCAATGCTAAAAATGAAATAAAAATTATCAGAAAAAAATGCATTAATTAAAATTTTTTAAGTCAACAAAACACTACCTGGAGAAAAATACATAAAACAGACGATAGACAAGATGGTGCCATCAAGTGCTGACATCTATTGTCAATAAATTTTATAAAAATCGATTTTTACTATGGTAATGATGAATTGTTACCCTCAAAGTTTTGTTTAACAAGGGGGTAACAATCGATTGATACTTTTGGAGGCAAAAGGTTAAGCAACTTTTAATAAAAAATACATTTAAGTAGAAAAATTACTCAAAGGCATTGTAAATTTAATTATAGCAATATAGATTGAATATAATCAAATACTTTAATATTTTGTAATACATGATATTACTGTTTAGAAGATGCATCTCATAAATATAAAGGCACAACTTGTTATGCAAATAAAAGCTAAACTAATAATCATACAACAAAACCAATTTAATTTTGTGGTAGTTACAAATTATAAACATACTAAAAAATCATGTAAATAAACAATATAATTACATGAGTTTTTAGTATGTTTATTTGTAATTTGTAACTACTGTACCTCAAAATTAAATTGGTTTTGTTGTATGATTATTAGTTTAGCTTTTATTTGCATAACAAGTTGTGCCTTTATATTTATGAGATGCATCTTATTGTTTTTCATTTTTTATGAAAACAAATGAAGAACTGTTACTCAAGTGATTTGTCAACAATTCGATTATTTAAACAAATACTTTAGTTTGAAAGCAAATGCATTGCAACATAAAAATCATTTTATCTTTGTTCATTTATTATATTTAGGCTGTAATAAAAGTAATTAATTTAATAGAAATATACCTTTTCAATAAAACTGTTAATATCAGCAATCATTCTAAAACTTAATCTACAAATAACAAATGAAATTGATAGATAAATATTGTAAATATGATAAATTTTATCTCTTATTTATTTGTATTAAGTTATAAGTTATCAATTAATAAATTCTTGTAACTATTAAAAACAAAATTCCTTTTCTTGTAACTTTTCTTATCTATTAAAAACATGTTCTTGTATGTTGATAAAAATTTCTTGGAATCTTTTTAGCTGATACTACAATATTTTATTGCTGTCAAATAAACATTTCAGTTTAAGTGATTATGATGCCTTAAGAATGATAAAGCTTAGCTTAAACAGAATTTTTTATGTTTTTATATTCAAAAATAAAAATAAAAAAATTTGTTTTGGACATTTGAAATTTTTTGATAGTTTGGATAAAGTCTTCATCTTGTGTAAATAACAGATTTTAAAATTATATTAAAAATTTTTGGTAGGGATGAACATTTTATATTAAATGAAATAATTATAATCTTAAATAACTTCATAAAATAGATTTTCAATTTATATTTTCTAGTTTACATGCTTTATTTGTATTATTTTAATAATTATGCTTTAAAATAATATAAAAAATATCTTTAAAATATGTGTTTCTATCACTATTTAATAAATATATTTCCTTTGCAGACAAAACAATGGTATAATATTAATCTGGTAGAACGTCTAATTAAAATTATAAATCTCAGTTGCCAATATAGTAAGTTTTATTTTAATTGATTTTAAATAAAATGGTCAAATGCGTGTTTCATTTTATATTCAGAGTATAATTAATAGTTTTTCATTTCGTTCTTATTTGTCATTTTTATATGTAGAAAACAAATATAAAAACATAACAAGTATTATATTTTCATGTCTCTGAACATATCTGCAGTAAGAGTTTGAACTTAATCATAATTTTATATATATATATTAGTGGGTGAACAATTCAACGCTTGGCGAATTCTGCTTCGCAATGAATTTGCCAAGCATTGGATTGTTCACCCACTAATTAGCCAAATTCCTCGTCATCTAATTAGTGATATATATACATATATATTTTACATAAAAAATCAGGACATATGTATTATTAAGACATCATTTAAAACATTTTTAATTTTAGAATTTTATTGATTTTATCTGTGATGAAATTTTTATTTTTTACATTTTGATAAATGTTAAAAGCTGTGTTGTTTAAATACAAACAGAATTTTAAAAACAAATCTTTATGAAATGGTAAATATATAAAGTATTTTGTTTATAACATCAGTTGAACAAAGTAATTAAAATCAAAATTTTTAAGTGGCAAAATAATCTTGATTTTGATAAATCAAATTCAAATCAGTTTAAAATTTTTTGGCTCTCTTAATGAAGATTTTGAAATGTTTTTGTTCTTTTTTAAGTAAATTTTTATGTATTAGTGTAAAATTTTTACTGATAGAAGTAATTCTATATTTATTTAAAATTTTTTATTTTAAAATAGAGAGTCGGATCAGATTAGCTACTCTTCAGATGAGCTTGTTGTTATTAAAGCAGTTGGTTATAAAAGATGGTCAAAGTTTCTTACAAGATCGACATCTTGCTGCTATTGAACAAGCAAGAGAAGAGAGTACATTACTGCTACGAAATTTTTATAAGGTACTTGTCAGAGTCAAAATAATTTATGAATAATTTAGAATTAAATATTATTTAGTACAAATATATATTTATAATTTATTTCAGAATAATTCTATGCACATTTATTTTTATTTTTTCAATTTCTGTGGCGAAAATTGAAAAATTGGCTTATGATGATTTTAATTAAATTTTATTTTATTTAAAATAAATGTTGATTTGAAATTTGTTAGTTGGTACCATAAATCTTTGCTTAATTGCCTATTTCTTCCTTAAACATTCATGGGTGATTAATTAACTGAAATATTTTTCTTTTAGTACTACAATACCATAAAGGCTAGTTTCCACTATAAAATTTTGTCCAACAATTATCAAATATTTTGTTACAAATTACAATATTTTATCTGTGATGAAATTTTTATTTTTTACATTTTGATAAATGTTAAAAGCTGTGTTGTTTAAATACAAACAGAATTTTAAAAACAAATCTTTATGAAATGGTAAATATATAAAGTATTTTGTTTATAACATCAGTTGAACAAAGTAATTAAAATCAAAATTTTTAAGTGGCAAAATAATCTTGATTTTGATAAATCAAATTCAAATCAGTTTAAAATTTTTTGGCTCTCTTAATGAAGATTTTGAAATGTTTTTGTTCTTTTTTAAGTAAATTTTTATGTATTAGTGTAAAATTTTTACTGATAGAAGTAATTCTATATTTATTTAAAATTTTTTATTTTAAAATAGAGAGTCGGATCAGATTAGCTACTCTTCAGATGAGCTTGTTGTTATTAAAGCAGTTGGTTATAAAAGATGGTCAAAGTTTCTTACAAGATCGACATCTTGCTGCTATTGAACAAGCAAGAGAAGAGAGTACATTACTGCTACGAAATTTTTATAAGGTACTTGTCAGAGTCAAAATAATTTATGAATAATTTAGAATTAAATATTATTTAGTACAAATATATATTTATAATTTATTTCAGAATAATTCTATGCACATTTATTTTTATTTTTTCAATTTCTGTGGCGAAAATTGAAAAATTGGCTTATGATGATTTTAATTAAATTTTATTTTATTTAAAATAAATGTTGATTTGAAATTTGTTAGTTGGTACCATAAATCTTTGCTTAATTGCCTATTTCTTCCTTAAACATTCATGGGTGATTAATTAACTGAAATATTTTTCTTTTAGTACTACAATACCATAAAGGCTAGTTTCCACTATAAAATTTTGTCCAACAATTATCAAATATTTTGTTACAAATTACAATATTTTATCTGTGATGAAATTTTTATTTTTTACATTTTGATAAATGTTAAAAGCTGTGTTGTTTAAATACAAACAGAATTTTAAAAACAAATCTTTATGAAATGGTAAATATATAAAGTATTTTGTTTATAACATCAGTTGAACAAAGTAATTAAAATCAAAATTTTTAAGTGGCAAAATAATCTTGATTTTGATAAATCAAATTCAAATCAGTTTAAAATTTTTTGGCTCTCTTAATGAAGATTTTGAAATGTTTTTGTTCTTTTTTAAGTAAATTTTTATGTATTAGTGTAAAATTTTTACTGATAGAAGTAATTCTATATTTATTTAAAATTTTTTATTTTAAAATAGAGAGTCGGATCAGATTAGCTACTCTTCAGATGAGCTTGTTGTTATTAAAGCAGTTGGTTATAAAAGATGGTCAAAGTTTCTTACAAGATCGACATCTTGCTGCTATTGAACAAGCAAGAGAAGAGAGTACATTACTGCTACGAAATTTTTATAAGGTACTTGTCAGAGTCAAAATAATTTATGAATAATTTAGAATTAAATATTATTTAGTACAAATATATATTTATAATTTATTTCAGAATAATTCTATGCACATTTATTTTTATTTTTTCAATTTCTGTGGCGAAAATTGAAAAATTGGCTTATGATGATTTTAATTAAATTTTATTTTATTTAAAATAAATGTTGATTTGAAATTTGTTAGTTGGTACCATAAATCTTTGCTTAATTGCCTATTTCTTCCTTAAACATTCATGGGTGATTAATTAACTGAAATATTTTTCTTTTAGTACTACAATACCATAAAGGCTAGTTTCCACTATAAAATTTTGTCCAACAATTATCAAATATTTTGTTACAAATTACAATATTTTATCTGTGATGAAATTTTTATTTTTTACATTTTGATAAATGTTAAAAGCTGTGTTGTTTAAATACAAACAGAATTTTAAAAACAAATCTTTATGAAATGGTAAATATATAAAGTATTTTGTTTATAACATCAGTTGAACAAAGTAATTAAAATCAAAATTTTTAAGTGGCAAAATAATCTTGATTTTGATAAATCAAATTCAAATCAGTTTAAAATTTTTTGGCTCTCTTAATGAAGATTTTGAAATGTTTTTGTTCTTTTTTAAGTAAATTTTTATGTATTAGTGTAAAATTTTTACTGATAGAAGTAATTCTATATTTATTTAAAATTTTTTATTTTAAAATAGAGAGTCGGATCAGATTAGCTACTCTTCAGATGAGCTTGTTGTTATTAAAGCAGTTGGTTATAAAAGATGGTCAAAGTTTCTTACAAGATCGACATCTTGCTGCTATTGAACAAGCAAGAGAAGAGAGTACATTACTGCTACGAAATTTTTATAAGGTACTTGTCAGAGTCAAAATAATTTATGAATAATTTAGAATTAAATATTATTTAGTACAAATATATATTTATAATTTATTTCAGAATAATTCTATGCACATTTATTTTTATTTTTTCAATTTCTGTGGCGAAAATTGAAAAATTGGCTTATGATGATTTTAATTAAATTTTATTTTATTTAAAATAAATGTTGATTTGAAATTTGTTAGTTGGTACCATAAATCTTTGCTTAATTGCCTATTTCTTCCTTAAACATTCATGGGTGATTAATTAACTGAAATATTTTTCTTTTAGTACTACAATACCATAAAGGCTAGTTTCCACTATAAAATTTTGTCCAACAATTATCAAATATTTTGTTACAAATTACAATATTTTATCTGTGATGAAATTTTTATTTTTTACATTTTGATAAATGTTAAAAGCTGTGTTGTTTAAATACAAACAGAATTTTAAAAACAAATCTTTATGAAATGGTAAATATATAAAGTATTTTGTTTATAACATCAGTTGAACAAAGTAATTAAAATCAAAATTTTTAAGTGGCAAAATAATCTTGATTTTGATAAATCAAATTCAAATCAGTTTAAAATTTTTTGGCTCTCTTAATGAAGATTTTGAAATGTTTTTGTTCTTTTTTAAGTAAATTTTTATGTATTAGTGTAAAATTTTTACTGATAGAAGTAATTCTATATTTATTTAAAATTTTTTATTTTAAAATAGAGAGTCGGATCAGATTAGCTACTCTTCAGATGAGCTTGTTGTTATTAAAGCAGTTGGTTATAAAAGATGGTCAAAGTTTCTTACAAGATCGACATCTTGCTGCTATTGAACAAGCAAGAGAAGAGAGTACATTACTGCTACGAAATTTTTATAAGGTACTTGTCAGAGTCAAAATAATTTATGAATAATTTAGAATTAAATATTATTTAGTACAAATATATATTTATAATTTATTTCAGAATAATTCTATGCACATTTATTTTTATTTTTTCAATTTCTGTGGCGAAAATTGAAAAATTGGCTTATGATGATTTTAATTAAATTTTATTTTATTTAAAATAAATGTTGATTTGAAATTTGTTAGTTGGTACCATAAATCTTTGCTTAATTGCCTATTTCTTCCTTAAACATTCATGGGTGATTAATTAACTGAAATATTTTTCTTTTAGTACTACAATACCATAAAGGCTAGTTTCCACTATAAAATTTTGTCCAACAATTATCAAATATTTTGTTACAAATTACAATATTTTATCTGTGATGAAATTTTTATTTTTTACATTTTGATAAATGTTAAAAGCTGTGTTGTTTAAATACAAACAGAATTTTAAAAACAAATCTTTATGAAATGGTAAATATATAAAGTATTTTGTTTATAACATCAGTTGAACAAAGTAATTAAAATCAAAATTTTTAAGTGGCAAAATAATCTTGATTTTGATAAATCAAATTCAAATCAGTTTAAAATTTTTTGGCTCTCTTAATGAAGATTTTGAAATGTTTTTGTTCTTTTTTAAGTAAATTTTTATGTATTAGTGTAAAATTTTTACTGATAGAAGTAATTCTATATTTATTTAAAATTTTTTATTTTAAAATAGAGAGTCGGATCAGATTAGCTACTCTTCAGATGAGCTTGTTGTTATTAAAGCAGTTGGTTATAAAAGATGGTCAAAGTTTCTTACAAGATCGACATCTTGCTGCTATTGAACAAGCAAGAGAAGAGAGTACATTACTGCTACGAAATTTTTATAAGGTACTTGTCAGAGTCAAAATAATTTATGAATAATTTAGAATTAAATATTATTTAGTACAAATATATATTTATAATTTATTTCAGAATAATTCTATGCACATTTATTTTTATTTTTTCAATTTCTGTGGCGAAAATTGAAAAATTGGCTTATGATGATTTTAATTAAATTTTATTTTATTTAAAATAAATGTTGATTTGAAATTTGTTAGTTGGTACCATAAATCTTTGCTTAATTGCCTATTTCTTCCTTAAACATTCATGGGTGATTAATTAACTGAAATATTTTTCTTTTAGTACTACAATACCATAAAGGCTAGTTTCCACTATAAAATTTTGTCCAACAATTATCAAATATTTTGTTACAAATTACAATATTTTATCTGTGATGAAATTTTTATTTTTTACATTTTGATAAATGTTAAAAGCTGTGTTGTTTAAATACAAACAGAATTTTAAAAACAAATCTTTATGAAATGGTAAATATATAAAGTATTTTGTTTATAACATCAGTTGAACAAAGTAATTAAAATCAAAATTTTTAAGTGGCAAAATAATCTTGATTTTGATAAATCAAATTCAAATCAGTTTAAAATTTTTTGGCTCTCTTAATGAAGATTTTGAAATGTTT
Organism: Centruroides sculpturatus; assembly: GCF_000671375.1. Taxonomy (NCBI): domain Eukaryota; kingdom Metazoa; phylum Arthropoda; class Arachnida; order Scorpiones; family Buthidae; genus Centruroides; species Centruroides sculpturatus. Next base: position 292,281 of record NW_019384827.1, read on the forward strand.
TTGTTCTTTTTTAAGTAAATTTTTATGTATTAGTGTAAAATTTTTACTGATAGAAGTAATTCTATATTTATTTAAAATTTTTTATTTTAAAATAGAGAGTCGGATCAGATTAGCTACTCTTCAGATGAGCTTGTTGTTATTAAAGCAGTTGGTTATAAAAGATGGTCAAAGTTTCTTACAAGATCGACATCTTGCTGCTATTGAACAAGCAAGAGAAGAGAGTACATTACTGCTACGAAATTTTTATAAGGTACTTGTCAGAGTCAAAATAATTTATGAATAATTTAGAATTAAATATTATTTAGTACAAATATATATTTATAATTTATTTCAGAATAATTCTATGCACATTTATTTTTATTTTTTCAATTTCTGTGGCGAAAATTGAAAAATTGGCTTATGATGATTTTAATTAAATTTTATTTTATTTAAAATAAATGTTGATTTGAAATTTGTTAGTTGGTACCATAAATCTTTGCTTAATTGCCTATTTCTTCCTTAAACATTCATGGGTGATTAATTAACTGAAATATTTTTCTTTTAGTACTACAATACCATAAAGGCTAGTTTCCACTATAAAATTTTGTCCAACAATTATCAAATATTTTGTTACAAATTACAATATTTTATCTGTGATGAAATTTTTATTTTTTACATTTTGATAAATGTTAAAAGCTGTGTTGTTTAAATACAAACAGAATTTTAAAAACAAATCTTTATGAAATGGTAAATATATAAAGTATTTTGTTTATAACATCAGTTGAACAAAGTAATTAAAATCAAAATTTTTAAGTGGCAAAATAATCTTGATTTTGATAAATCAAATTCAAATCAGTTTAAAATTTTTTGGCTCTCTTAATGAAGATTTTGAAATGTTTTTGTTCTTTTTTAAGTAAATTTTTATGTATTAGTGTAAAATTTTTACTGATAGAAGTAATTCTATATTTATTTAAAATTTTTTATTTTAAAATAGAGAGTCGGATCAGATTAGCTACTCTTCAGATGAGCTTGTTGTTATTAAAGCAGTTGGTTATAAAAGATGGTCAAAGTTTCTTACAAGATCGACATCTTGCTGCTATTGAACAAGCAAGAGAAGAGAGTACATTACTGCTACGAAATTTTTATAAGGTACTTGTCAGAGTCAAAATAATTTATGAATAATTTAGAATTAAATATTATTTAGTACAAATATATATTTATAATTTATTTCAGAATAATTCTATGCACATTTATTTTTATTTTTTCAATTTCTGTGGCGAAAATTGAAAAATTGGCTTATGATGATTTTAATTAAATTTTATTTTATTTAAAATAAATGTTGATTTGAAATTTGTTAGTTGGTACCATAAATCTTTGCTTAATTGCCTATTTCTTCCTTAAACATTCATGGGTGATTAATTAACTGAAATATTTTTCTTTTAGTACTACAATACCATAAAGGCTAGTTTCCACTATAAAATTTTGTCCAACAATTATCAAATATTTTGTTACAAATTACAATATTTTATCTGTGATGAAATTTTTATTTTTTACATTTTGATAAATGTTAAAAGCTGTGTTGTTTAAATACAAACAGAATTTTAAAAACAAATCTTTATGAAATGGTAAATATATAAAGTATTTTGTTTATAACATCAGTTGAACAAAGTAATTAAAATCAAAATTTTTAAGTGGCAAAATAATCTTGATTTTGATAAATCAAATTCAAATCAGTTTAAAATTTTTTGGCTCTCTTAATGAAGATTTTGAAATGTTTTTGTTCTTTTTTAAGTAAATTTTTATGTATTAGTGTAAAATTTTTACTGATAGAAGTAATTCTATATTTATTTAAAATTTTTTATTTTAAAATAGAGAGTCGGATCAGATTAGCTACTCTTCAGATGAGCTTGTTGTTATTAAAGCAGNATTGTGGTCAAGCACTTTCTTTGCTAACTCTGTAACTGGCCTGCCGTTTTTGATGTCGTCTTGATGTTCAAGAATACGTGAACATAACCTTCTATTTGTGGCCCCCACATAACTGGTTTCTTCACCTGTCAATGTGTGTTTTAGCAGGATTTGGTAGATTCCTGATATTTCGTTCGACTGATATCTGTCCCGAACGACTTCCTATCGAACGACTTCCTTCCCAAAGGAAGTACGTACCTTATTACCTCAAACCGAACGAAAACTGCTGGCTAAATTAACATTTTTAAATAAATGTGAATTTGATTAATAAAATACAATTGTTAAAAATTTTTTATTTTTAAAAAGTTAATATCATTGAATTTTGAAAATATTCATTTTCAATAAGTATAGGAAGAATTTCTATAAACTTATTTTTCATGTTCCAGTCTAACAGTTAATGGTATTACTTAAGATCTCTTCAGCATGAATTTTAATATTATTGTAGTATTCTGCAAATAAAATAGCATTAATTTATGAGTGGTATTGACTTTTCAGCAGTTATGTAATAATTTTTTTTTTTTTTACTGATTCAACAAGATTATTGCTTTTTATAATATTTTGAAAAATAAAAATTCAAGTTTAAGTAAATCAAATAGCAGATCTATTTTATACATATGTAAAAGCAGATAAAATATTTAATATTTTTATTTTACTTTTTTATGTATGATTAAGAAGAATAAAATGTAAAAATCTTCTTACATTAGATTAGAAAAAATCATCCAAGCCATATTTTTGAACATTGATTAAGAATAATTTTGACAAATAAATAGAATAATCAATATTTAAACTATTTGTGTTGTATATTGATATATATAAAGGATTAGAATATATTATTTTTAACATTTCAGTGCAGGATGAACTATAATCATTTTTGATTTTGCCTGCTATGTGGTCTCATTACTCTTTCAGTTAATATTAATTTTATCTTATTTTTTACAATAATGTGTTTTATTGCATTCGAAGTTAAATGAAAACAGTAGTTGTAAGGCGAGACTGAGCGATAAAATACTCTAAAATTATGTATAAGAATATGAAATTATTATCCAAATTCATTTTCCACTTTCAGCCTACTTATCCACCAATGACATTTATTTATCAATAAACTGGTGATCAGCTGAGGAAACTGTAAGGAATTTTATCAATCATTCTCATGATGATATTTTATCACAAGATCTACTCTTAATCATTTTGATGTATAAATTTAATGCTTTATATGGCTTTTTTCATTCCACATTCTTTAATATTTTCCTGCTTACTTTAATGATACTTTTATTTAGGATGCAATGTATGTAATTATTTAGATACTTTCTGGATATTTTGCACACTAACCTTTAAGAACATTAAGAGAAAGACTAAGAAAAAATATCTCTTGTTAACAGATGCATTGACTTTTCATGAAAAATATAGATGAATCCATTTTTGTCCCTAGTAAGCAATTAATAAATTTGTCTTTAGCATAGAGTTGCTTTTTTTCCCTAAGGTAATAACTTACTGGAAATGTTAACAGCTAACTCCATTTCTTGTTTTATTTTTGTTTATTCATTAAGTTATTCATAATTTTGAAGAATTTGTAGTATTGAATATCTACATTTTATATATACAATATCAGATATGACACATTTTATTTTCCACCATATTTTTCAAAATTATTATGAACACACACTAATGTGCTGAAGTAATAAAGAAAGATGCATTAGGAATAAAGTAGACTTTTACTATATTTCTTGTTGCATCCATCAATTCATTCTCTAGTGACTTATATGAATCTTTGAATTCTAAACTCATGAAACTAGCCATATTTATAAAAGCGCAGGCTGTTGTGAGTAAATAATCCTTGTTGGCCACTCCAACTTATCAGTTAGCTAATCTGCAAACAATGGGTTGTCCATCATAATTAAGGAAATGGGAGATGAATTCACAATCAAAATTATCCTCAAAAAATCAAGAGTGTCCCATATTGGATTCAAAACTGGATCCCTAGAAGTGATAGAAGAATCCCTCACTATGGTGTTTCTAGGAGACTTAAAGAGTATTAACTTTTTCTTTATATGTAAAAGTTGAATAATGCTAAATTATATAAATAACTTAATTATACATAATTTGTTCTAAATTAATTGAACTATTATTAATTTCTTGAGTTTATAAGGACAATAAAAATTTTAAATAGATTGTGAGATTATTGAATATATTTTCTTTTGTATTATGCAAACTGAATTAAAATTGTTTTCACAACACTTGGAGCTCACTTTCCAGACAACAGTGACCTTATTGCCTGTGCTGTCATAATGAAAGACGGACAGAAGATAAGACGCTTCATGGTAATCGATGTTCTTCAGCTAATCTTAGTCGAACCCGATGGTAAACGATTGGGATGGGGAGTTGCAAAATTTGTAGGATTTCTTCAGGTATCAATCCTTTTTATTTACTGTTTATTTAAATAAATTTTCTGAAATTTAGGACTTAATATTTAATCTATTTCTATTCTGTTTAGATTTTATTTTAATTATGTGGAAAAATATTTTGTTGTAAAAGTTGAATATGAAATAAATTAAACAGTGATTTAATCTTAATAATAAATGTATGAAATTTCAAGTAAATAAATCTATGGAATATCACATTAATAAAATCAGTCTTAAACTCTCTCACAGGGGTATAATGCAACATAAATATGTTGGCATGATGCAAATTATGTCACTGTGATAATTTACACAATTTTACTTTAGAAGTGATAAGAGCCATCTTGTACTAAATTTAACGATTGATTAATTTAGAAAAATCCAGAAGAAAAGATATGGAATATAGTATTTAACTACTGCTATTGTAAGCTAGGCAGGCAATATTATCAATTATGCTATCTATTGATTGGTTTCTTAGTGTGTTTTCCAGATTTTCAACACACAACTCATTTGATTTATTCTGCTTTTGTGTTTAGTTCTTCAAAAGTTTCTGTTTCTTAATGCATTCCATTATACAAGGGAGAAAATGTTACCATCAGTCTGCCAATGTTTTGATATGAAGTGTCAGAGTACTGTCTAAAAAATGGAATTATAAAATCTTTGAAAAATTTAAGGACACACACGCATGCGCGCGTGCATTCTACAACACAATAACATCAAAGATGAGCATATATTTTTTAACTATTATAACATTTGAGAATTATTTTGTTTATTTAATTGTCCACTAATAGAAGTTTTAGAGAATAGATAAGGTAGGAAATTTTTCTCTATTATTTGCAGAAGGTAGTATTTCATACTCCAGGTAAAATACATTAATAGTTTTGTTGCTAAGCCAGAACTTGATGTTTTGTTCACTAAATAGAAGTGTCTTCTAAACCCAGGTTTCATTGTAATGTAGATATAAAAACCAATCAATTGCTATTGAATATAAACACACATTTTATTCATTACAGTATAGTGCTAAATTTCAATAAAACTTACTTGTAACTTATATCTAATTTGATTATCAATTTGCTTTTTTTCAGTTTCAATTTGCTTACCATCTCTGTATACTAATTGCTGGATTTGTTAGAGCTATTAAACAAGTGAGACATGTTTTAAACAGAGACACTTGTAAATACTTTTATTTATATATAACTCTTTGTAAGTTGCATTGAATTATGAGGTATGATAGACTACCATATGGATCTCTAGAACCATGGTTCTCCTCAGTCCATGGTCCGCGGAACGCGGGTGTTCTGTGAAGCTACTTCAAGTGTTCTGCGACAAAATCAAATATCTAATTAAAAATTGTTGCAAAAGAAAAACCAATACAATGTAAAATAATTTTTGTATGGGAATGTAATCAGCAAATGCCAATGATGTCATATACTAGATCGAGTGCACTCTTGATTTCAAAAAGGTTTGCCACCTCTGCTTTAAAGCTGATATATTGTAAGTGTTCTGCAGAAAAAAATGACAAAGTTTAGTGTTCCCCAACTTCAAAAAGATTGAGAACCATGGCTCTAGAAAACATTTGGAAGTGATACAAAATCATTTTGTGCATGTTGGGAACAGTGAATGTGAGGTCACACATACATGGCAGACAAACTACAAGGAGATATTAACATCTGATCATGAGACAGTTGCAATGTTGTCTTTGTCCATCTCATCCAGAGAGAGATGAAAGTCTTGCTACAGAATTCTATCTCTTCTAATACATTGGCAAGTTACTTAAACAGATAAATTTTCAGGCATAGCAGCCACTATATGTATTTCCATTAACATTCCAACATTGTCAGTTTCATTTGCAGTAGTACCATGACAGAGAAGTATGGATTGCTACAGACTGGCAGTGTCATCTTTAATAGTGAATTCCACTCCACATTCAGACAACCATTGTGTTCAAGGGTGGAGGACCACTGATGAGTGCTTCAATTCTTTCTTTACTGTTGAGCAGTACACGGTTCCCACTGCTTGGCATACTGGTCTGGGACAGCATAGGATATATTCAGAAAATCCTGCACCCTTGTTTGTTGCCTTTTGTAGCAGGGCTACAAACAGCATTTTGCTGCAAGATAGTGGTTGGCTGCACACAGTTGTGATTTCCCAGGAGTGTCTATTATGCTGCCACGCTTTCTTGGCTTGCTTAGTCTCCAGATTTGTTATCTGTTGAACATTTGTGGAACCAGATGGGATGCCAGTTTAAGTCATTTATGAATGTGAGGAATGCAGAGTGGAATTTGCAACGTGGGTAAATCTGTCACATACTAATGGCATCTGTATATCTCTGCACCTAACTGTATTTTCACAGATATCCAAACGAGGAGATCCAAGAAGATACTAAAGCTTTCTTTAAGTTGTATTGTTGCATTGAAAATTGCTACAGTATTGTAATCACTTATTATCAGCATTATTACATTTGCATAAATAAAATTCATTCAATTCTAGTGACACTTGGTGCATAACTTCTTTGTCAATGGGAGTTAATATTATAATGTCCTTAAGTTAATATATTTGTATTGTCTTTTATGTCATGAGACTAAGCCTTTGCTTATTTTTAATTGAAATTGTTCACTGACTAACAGCTGGTGGATATTTCCAGTGGAAAATAAATAAGACTTTTTTTTTTAAATCAGACAGACACAAATGAAATATTTTTAGTATGTCATAAGACAAACAAAATAGATGTTCTCATCAAGGTCAAATTTTGTCACTTCTTTCAGTTTCTTTTATTTCATGTAAAAATGCTTTGTTATTGCCAAATTATGTAAATGTGAGTAGAATATGTTTTGGTGACATATTATTTTGGCATCAAAATAATGCTTATCATTCTCCATATTTTTCATAGAAAGTTTCCTTTATTTTTAATATATTGATTTTTATCATTGTTGTTTTTATGTTTCTTAGAAAATACATTTGTACTAGAAGAAAATTGTCTTATTTGTTGTAGGTTTTTTTTTTTTTTTTGCAAATATTCAAGCAAACTTAATTCATACAAGTTTATATTAATTTTTAATAACAGATATACTTAATATAATATTTTTATGCAATATTTTAAATTTACTTTTTATTCACAATCTTCTTGAAACTTGCATAAAATAAAATTATTATGTGTTTTTAATCTATTATTATTCTGTATACCCTTTAAAAAATTTTTTTGACTTAATAGAAAATGAGATTATTTTATTGATGTTTATTGATTAACATTCAAAATCAGAATACAGGTTATTTCAGTGAGAATACTTTAAAAAAAAAATTACAAAAAAATAAATGTTTGCCTCTTATTTCCTGCTGTAAGAACCTTTAAGATGACCTTTTTAATCTTGCCTGAATTTGATCTTGGATCTCCCAAACCAATGTCTTTCATTTGATAAAACTAATACTGATATTCAGAAATGTTGACTTTAAGTTGTTTCAATTTATTTATTATAACATTTTTTAACACAGGATATTGAAGTGACGGGAGATAAAGATGACAGCCGATGTCTTCACATTACCGTTCATCGGCCAGCGAGTGCTGCTGCTGGAAACAATCGTTCTCCTCTACTCACAGCCAAATTTCTTTTTGATGATCATATCAGATGTATGGCAGCTAAACAAAGACTAACCAAAGGCAGATTAAAAGCCAGACAGAAGAAAATGTATCAAATAGCTAGACTGTTGGATCTTCCTGAACATATTCAACCTTGTCCATCACCTCTGAAATGTGGATTTCATTCTTCACGTGATCATAGAGATCATTCCTCTGGTAAATCTCATTTATTTATTTCATTTTATAATAAATTAGCTCATGAAAACTAATATAAAAATGAATTTATTTAAAATTGTAGCTTTACATCGCAGTCAGTCTCAAGATACGGGACTTCGAGGTAGAACTCTTTGTCCAAGTGGTAGTCAGGGACCCTATAGACCATTGTTTACATCAATAAATAAAGTACCTGGTTTTGCCAAATTAAAGCGAGAATCTCAAAGTTCCGAAACAACAACAGTGGAAAGACGCAGAACAAATAGCAGTCCATTAGCATCTAGTAGAAATTCTCATTCTCGAGATTCTTCGCCTCGTCAACGTGCTAATAGTAGTTCCGAGGAAATTCCTTTAGAAGATTTATCAAAAAATTGGTCATCCAGACATAACAGTCCTAATTTATCAAGGAAAAGTAGTTCAGGTTTACCACAGGTAAGAGATAATCGTTGAAGATTGAAGAATTTTATAAATTTAATTTAAATATATGATCATTGTCTTACAATAATAAAATTGCTTAAATCTCCCTCCTTCATATAAAATTTCTGAATTAAAATTTAAAAGAAGTAATGTTTTTCTGCAGTATTCCTGATCTATTCCAGTTTAAAGAAATTTTGATATATTATAAAAAATGAATTTTATTGATAGAACTTGTTTTTTGATAGAAATATATTTCATTTCTTCACAATAAGACAGCAAATTAAATATTGTAAGTATCACAAAGTTCAAAATAACATCATAAAGATGGTTTCCATCATATTTAAAAAATATCTAGAACGGGTTGCAAGCTGGCGCGACCTCAATGATTTCCTTTCTAAAAATCAATGTTTCTAACATCTTGCGGGGATTAAAACAGAAAAAATTTAAACACCTAACTGTTTAAACTAACTGTACACCTAACTGTAAAGTCGTAAAGACCTGGCAACAACAGGACCTTGGTTAGAGCCTTTTTTAAAATTACATGTTTTGATTTACTGAATAATACTGAATATGGTTCATATCTGATATACATATATTTCACTAGCTCTTTGCTGCATTTGAGTTTGAGACCTCCAATCTAGAATATTAGAAACAATTTGAAATGTCTTTTTTAGATATTACATTTTCAGATCACTTAATTGTAAGATTAATAATGATTTAAAATAATAAATACAAATACAGTTCACGGGAAAATAAAAGTAAAAAGCAAGTTGGTGACTGGTTCTTGATAGACTGAATAGACTTTATAACAGTTGTATGAAAATTGTTAATAGATCTAGTTTAATACATCATTTATTTTATTAGTTTATAATTTTTATTACTTTGCATTTATTATATGTATTAAAATTATTTTAAACAGTTTCTATCTGTTTTAAAATATTCTTATTCTATTTGTTTAAAATTGATATTCCATATATTATTCTTTAATATAAGAGCTTATTAGAGCTGACGATGATTCATATGGAGTCCAAAAACATTTCTCAAATAAAAATTGTAGTTTCCTTAATTAGCAGTTGTATGAATTTCATTAAATATGGTGCCAAGTTTCATAGAGCATTATGTGATAAAAGTATAATAGTAAAATACTTGAAATTCTCTTTTTTTGTTTGTTTGTTGTAACATATATACAGTAGTGTATATATTTATATATAGTTATAATAGTGTAATATTTTTTATCACAATAAAATATATGCAACTCACAAAACTTTTTATTTGTAACATTAAAATTCCAACATATTTGTGACTTATAATGACCTAATACATCCTAAAATTTTAATTTTAATAAAAACAATCGGTTATGAAATATATATTTAAAAAATGCAGATACAGTAGAGCATCGATTATCCGAATACCGATCAACCAAAACATCAGTTAACTGAAAGCATTCCAGTCGGCGAATTCAAATTTCCACTGGGGCTGTGGCATTGCAGCACTCTTCCCCTCCCTGCCAAACTGAACTGTAGGCTAATTTAATATATTACATTATATAAGGTATGTATTTGTATTATATACAGTACAGTTTTGTGTTTAATATATTTTTTTGTAAGTGATCAGTTATCTGAACAACCTAAGTCCCAAATTGTTTTGGATAATCGATGCTCTACTGTAATTCAATGGAAGCAGATAGCAACAAAATTGAATTTTTTCAGTTTTTTTTTATACTCGACTTAATTTTATAATTTTAATATAACAATTTTTTTTAAATTTATATTAAACTTTTTAAAATCAAAACTCAACTGGATATGTAAATCACCTTATGATATTGGAAGTCTTTCATAAATAAAAATCTTTACTACGAAAGAGTATAAGAAACTGACAAAAATTGAGAATTGTTAATATTTCTCTTTTATTTTCAGAATTTATTCATATCCAGAAAAGATATTTAAAAATTTTTTGAAGTACTCTAGATATCTCCCAAACCAAGTATTTATCACTGCTATAATAATTGCAAGAGGTAAATATGATGGAGACGAACGTACTATGTTATTTTGAACAAACAAAATACATTTCTATCAATAAAATGAATTTTTTTTTTTTTTATTTAGGAAAAAATTATTTTAAATACCAAATTATTATATATCATATAATTTTGTATTTAATGTAGGGAATTTATGGCATGATTTTTACACACACACACACTTCATACTTATTCTGAAACTATATTTGTGTTTCTAAAAATATATGATTCAGTAATTGGGTCATGTGTTGTTCAAATTTAATATTTCCCGGATATTTCTTTCCTGTGTCTATTGTTTGATTACATAATGGAAAACTGATGATTTGTTTCCACATTATCATTGTATCTAGTTAGTTTTCTGTTAATGAGTATCAAAACTTATTCTGGTTAGTCATTAAGAAATTGTGTCATATGTTTATATAATAACATATGCATAATCTAAATAGAACAAAATATTTTTATTTATAAAAAAGTAAGCCTTATTAATATGATATAATGTACATTAAAAATATATATAGATATAAATGAAATTTAAGAGAATTATNGTATAAAATATATAAAATACACCCAAAATGTATTTTGGACTCTAAAATAGGCCCTCTTCAGTTGATGTTTCAATTAAACTCACAAGATAAAAAATACATAAAAGTTATATTAAAAGGCCAAAATAATGAAAAGACATCACAATTAAGAAACAGGAGTTATCTGACAAGTGCGGTACAATAACTTCCATCTTTTTCATGTTTTCCATAACCAAGCCAGCCATAGAGAGTTAATTGATACTTCTGAAGGATTGACTGAAACATTACACCAAAAAAAAAGAAAAATAATGCGCTTTTACAATCAAATTCCATAGGGGAAAAACAGTATTAAATATATATACAGCATTAAAATTGTGACCCATAGAGACATTTCTTCATAGAAATGTAACTTTTTTATTATTCATAATTTATCTATGTTGTTGCTTTTCTTAAGTATCTGTTCATTTGTTTTAATTAATTGTTGGTTTAAACATTTAATAGTTTGCATGTAAATAGCAATATTCATAAATATTTTGTCACATAAACATCATAAAAATTTCTGAATTATATTACAAGTTATTAAGCTATATACAACAAAATATATTCGAGTAAATAAAAAGTTTATTTGCTAGAAACACAAGAAATATGATGAGATTGTGAGCTTACATTCTTGTTTTGTCCTGATATTCATCACAAGAAACACTCAAATCTTGAAAATATATTTACAATAGATTCAAAGGATAGCATTTGAAACTCCAAATAAATAAATTTACAGACAACTCTCAGCTTAAAATGCCAATATTTGATTTTTTCATAGCTTATACAAATAGAACTAAAATATCTTTGTGAGACTCAAGTCAAATGCTTCCTACTGTCTTAAAATATCTTCTCAGATAACTATTTGTTTACAATAATTCTTTTTGTTACACAAAGACTCAATGGACTGCCACTTATTTAAAAAAAATTGTAAATAGATCTTTCAGGCACAATAATTTAGGATATTTTTGCACAGGCTATTATTTTAATGTTAATGTTCAATAGCATTTTTCTTTATGAATTTTCCATTATGAAAATTCGCCACATTTTAAATTTTTATAGCACTTAATTTAAATACTGTAATAATAAATGAGCTAACACTATCCTTGGAAATAATTGATGTGCTTACAGTGTTACTAAACTCTTTGAAGTAAACTTTTCATTCGCTTATGCAATATTTCAAGATCAAGTGATGAGTATTGAAGTTAAGTCATAGTAGATACATTACAAAATAAATGTTATTACTCTTGTGAGCTACTAAAATAGCAAAGTTAGGCTATCAATTTAATAAGTTCCATCTGTAAATCTTCGACGTACTTGTCTTGTATTAAATAATTAATAACGTTAGAAGTTATTTAGAATAGCAGGTGAAAGATTCAACAATGAACAATATAGTGAAAAAGCAAAAACAAAATTGCAAACTTAGCTTTCAATTTTTCCATATTTTTTTAAATTAATTAATATTTTTGATAGACAAAAATACAACTTATAATAAGAGTTGAGAAACTCTTACGTAAAACCAGATCTCCTTAGCTGAAGCATGGATTATGCAAGTTTCCATAATGTCTTATGAATAAATTAAGTTTTGAAAGAGCTTATTTGACTAATTTTATTTTGTTTCATTTGTTCCTTTTTCCAATATAAAGATTACAATAATTTACTCAATTGGTGAGGGGGCAGGTTTTATGTGGGACGCACTGTATATGCTATATTTTTAATTATAAATGCATAAAGTCCAATAATAAAAGCTTGCTATTATGGAAAGTCTATAGAAAAATTTGATTTATTAGTAATTATTAATAATTTCTAAGTATTCAGAAATTGGATTCATTTGGAATCCAGTTTTAAGATGAAAGAAATTGTAGGTATTTAAATTACAAAATCAATAATAGCCATTCAAAATTTCTATCTTATTTTTGATAATATTTTCTAAAACAACTTTATTTTTTATCACATTTACTCGACAGCAGCTGCAGACAAAATTTATTTACCACTCTTACATTAGCATAGATACCAGAATCATTTTCTTGCTATTTTGAGACTGAAGTGTTGGCCACATGGTAGTAGTTTCATATTATAATTAGGCTAATGTTTTCTTAAATACAATAAGATATTTGAATTGAAATGCAGTACATTTCAGTGATAAGTTTTATTTTGTTTGATCTGCTTTGTTTCCTCTTTTCTGATAAAAATGTATTTTTAGTAACGTCATATGATGTGTCTTATACATACAACTTTTTTGTTTGATCTGATGAAAAATATAGTTGACAATTTAGAAAACTTTATCAAGTAATTGATTTATATAAGTATAAATTTATCCTATTTTTATAAAATCTAAAGTTGATTTTTCCTCAATAGATTTGAATTTTATTGCTTATTGTTTATTATTTAGACATTGAAAAAATATTATAATGCCTGAAAATATACAAAAATGAATTATATAAATAGTTCGGGAAATTTTTGCCATTGTATTATGCAGTGAGATGTGTGTGTGTGTGCATATACATACATAACACACATGCATACACAATGAAATATACTGCAATAAAAGTTATGCTAACATATCAGCTAAGAGTGATTTCAAATACAAAACAGGATGATTATTTTAGCAAGGATGATTTTATTTTGTTTTAATCTGTTTTCTTTTATCTTTTCTCCAAAATATATGGTTTAGTAATGGTATGATGTACTATAAACAAAGAAATAAATACTAAATAAGAAATAAGAATCATATTTTGAATATTTTAGCTTGTTTTATTAAAAATTAAGGCACTGAGATATAACACGCCCCCGTGTACCTCTTTCTAATAGGATATACAATGTGCTTGCTGCCAAGTTAAATAAATCAAAATGAGTTTCATTTTATCTCTTCTGGGAATCTTTATTCATATTCAAAAATATATTTATATAATAAATTTATATACTGTTTGCTTATTTGTATAATATCTTGTCAAGTGTAAAACTACAGATCAAATGCAGATCAAATGCTTACATTAATAGAATAAAAGAATGCTCACTTCTTGCCTTAATAAAATTATACAAAAAGTATTTGAAGAAATCAAAAATGTTTAGTACATTACATTAACTATTATCTCTGATAATTAGTAACTTAGTTAAATATACATATGAAATATATAACATCCATAGAATAAATTGTATTTGTTAATATCTAACAGTAATTAATCATTTTTGATATATTTGTAACTGACAATAAATTGAGTAATACAGCACGATTCAAAAAGTAACCCACAAATTGATGATTTCTTATCGAAGATTGTTCGCTATCAGATATGATCTAAATTCTTATTGATTGAGAATGCAAACATTGACAGTTTTATATCTTAAATATCTACTTCTCAAATTGTCTTCTTTAAAGCGCACTTTGACTGTTATGTATTTTCACAAGACATTTTAAGTTCTTATGTAATCTTCTAAAATACTTTACAGTTTTATTTACTTAAATGAAGATAAAGCACTTTGTTAGAATAATATAATTTATATCAAACAGAAAAATTACTTTTATTAGAAAATGTAGTAAAGCTAAATTTACTTACTGTGTGCTACTTATTTAATAATTCTAACTATAAGAAAAGTTCTGTAACAAGCTAATTATAACAGTAATTATTTTGTTATTTTATTCTGTTCTTTTGTAGATGGAATTTTACTACATTTTTTTAAATTAGAAATTTTCTAGTATTCTGGATACTTAGAAAATCAAAGGGGGGGGAATATTAATAATTTAAATCAGGAAATAATGACAATATTGAAATCAGTTTTATCTTAACAATTCTGTTTTGAAATTGTCAGTTCGGCATCGGCTTCATTCTAATACAACAAATAATTAAAGCAGATAAATTTAATTTTAATTACACTTAGTTATTAAAATGTTTGAAAACTTTATTAAAATTTGAATAAAAATTAATGACTTCTGTATTTTAATTTGTTTTATTTCAGTTTATAAAGTCTGATATAATCTCTTCATTAAAATAAAGCATATCTAATTGTATTTAATTTATTTGAAATTACTAAAAAATGGAATTATTTTATAGGCTAGGATTAATGTGCCAACAGATACTTCTCATCATTCTCCGGGAAATCCAGTTATTGTTAACTCAAAAGATGGTTTAGCCATTAGTGCCTTGGATGATTCGAGTCATTTTTCCGACAAGTGTACATATCCCGTAACCAGAAGTACCGGTCAGACACAGACTTCGAGACTGCCCCCAGGGTCCGCCGGAATCGTGCTCGGAACTTCGATCCCGCTGCCTCCGGCGGAGACCGAACTCTCCCTGGACGAAAATCTGGAAAGTCCTCCGAGCGTGTGTACGAAACCCTGTTGTGCCACCGAATCGTCGTCGAACGAGGAGAGAGAACACGCGGCCAACGATTCTGAGGAGAATGACGTTTTCTGTTCGACGGTGGAAGAGACGGCGGCGGAAGCGGGCTCTTCGTTCGAAGCACAAAGACGGGTGGCCAACCTCAGAACGCAAGAGATTTCGAATCAAAAAACTAGCGGTTCACCTACAAAAACTAAGAAATCTTCTTCAAAGACCAAACATAAAGGTGCCATACAAACTGTATAATAATTTAAAATCTCCTTAAAATTATATTAGTTAAAAAAAAAGTTAATTACTCTTTTAATTTGTTAATTTCTCTATTTTTATATTTAATTTATAAAATGTTCTCATTGCATTATTTGTGTTAATTAAAAAGATTTCATATCTAAAAAATAATATAAAATTATAAAATAATGGAAAATACAAATATTTTTTTTAGATAAGAAATACCATAAAAAAACAAATGTACAAAATGTTTGAAGTGAAACTTGTACTTTTTCTCTGTCATTCCAATAATTTGGAGAAATTGCAAGTGAAATTATCCCCAGTAAAGTTTATATCATTATTGCTTTTAGTAATATTGATTCTACATTCAAAAAGTAAAGTGAGATTTTAAGGAATTTTGCACTTTGTATGTAAGTATAGATTTAAAAAAAAAATTAATAATAAATTTATTATAGTTTGATTATAAAGAATATAGATAAATGTGTTTCCCATTTTGAAAAACATTCTTGCTTCAAAAACCCAAGTTATTGATGAATAATATTTAAGATTTTAAATTTATAAACGCACAAAATTTTGTTTCACTCCAATTAAATCTCTGTCTCTAAATTCTATATTTAAATGTTTTGTCGAATAATCCGAGAAATGTTAGTTATGTTTTGGACGTCGTATCCTTTCAAGCATTCGGATGATGCGACTTTGCACTACATCAGCATAATGTGTTGCCGTAGTAATTTTCTTATTCTTCAGTTATTTCCGCATAAGTTACGATCTAATGATATTTCCGCATCCCCGTATCTAGCAATCTGATATTTCTATTTGCATTTACCAAATTTTATTAGATCGGCCTCCTCGTTTTCTCTTATCTTTGTGCACAGCATTCCTTTCATCGCTGTTTCATTTTCCTTTTTGTTTACAAATGTCACTGATCTGCTTTATATGTATTCAGCAATCCTCTCTGCGTACTTTTTCCATCATCATCATAGAATAATCCTTCTATTTATTATTTTTTCCTGTTTATCCCTTAGAACTATTTTATATGGTTATTAACATAAACATAAAACTGATTTGTGTATCAGTTTGATGCGGAGAGGATGTTCAAGTCATTGAAAACAATATGAAAATTTTTATGACAACTTGAAAATACAAAAATAAAAATATAGGGGGAGAAAAAATAAACACTTTCCTCATTATTATGATAAAATTACATTTTAAATTTATCAATAAGCCAACTCTTCATATAATTATTCAAGTTTCTCAAAGAAGAAACTTCAAGTTGTTAGGTGCATCATTAAAAATAGGAATACTTTTTATTAATATCGCATTATATAAATCTTTAGCTGATAACACAAGTTCATCCAGTTAACGAGAAGTTATTTATCGCTAATTTAAATAGAAAGTTTCCAAATTTAGCATAGTTATTTAATTAAAAAGATGCTATCCAAGTCGGTGATATCTTCGTCAAAATTGAAGAAAGATTCATTCATCATCATCCAACATTGACTCGTTACAGGAACAAACGAGAAATTTTTATCAAAGATGTTCATCTGGAGTCATAATTTTCTCTCTAAATTAAATTAAATTAAATAAACTTAATTTATTTCCTTATCGATGGAAACAATCTCCAGCATTTCCATATAAAAAGCAAAAAAAGAAGAAAAACATTAGCTTAGAATCATTCTGGAAATCAATGGCTATTATTTCTTTTAATGATATATTAATACGTCAGCTCCATTCATTAACGAAATGCTGTATGATGCAGAAACAAAATGTTTTGATAAGGATGTTAATGACCGTATTTCGACGTGGGTGTACCTTAATTACTACTACTAATTGGTCGACACACGATCCTTTACCATTCTTAGAATTATTTTTTAAGATTTTTATCTACTCGAAGGCCAGAGAATAATACAGACGTCGGCATTTTTGAGAAACACTCCAAGAATAAATTCGAGAAAATTTAAGTTGGCCTCTAACTCCTATTCCCCCTTATTATAACGAGCGAAATTAAGTATTTACCACCAGAATCCATCAAAATTTAACGTAAACAAACGTCTGGGATGGGCACATTTCTATGTAAATTATAAGCGCAGTTTGTACAAACAGACACGCACGTTACATAACACTATGTATTGATACTACTGAGCATATATTTATTGCTCGGCCCATTTCCTATATAATCAATATGCCGTTTTTAGTTAATAAACAAGGTAGAAATTGTCATACGAGGAATTCCCAGAAACGGACGGGGGGCACTCGATATCAAAATATTATTATGTAATGGTGTTGCGAGAAATCAATTAAAAAATCGAACATACCAAAACATGTTTACAAAAACTTTCTAAGAAATTCTCTTATGGTTAGAGCGAAACGGTCAAGCTTAAATTAGATTAAAGATGCCAAGAGAAAATACACACGACGAAGGAAAAATGGCTTTTCTTCGAACTCCATTCTAATTTTTTTTTTTTTTTACTTTTTCGACTGTTATATATAACAGAGGGAAAGTATGCTCATGGGTCAAAAAATGATCCCACATTTTGGGTCTCGGTGGACCTTGAAATGTCGAGAAATGCAGAAAAATTTGGGGTTTTTTTCCCCCTGTATCTATGGGTGTTTGTGTGGGGCACGATTTTGTTTGCTCACTATAAAGCTTAATAACTCTTGTTCTTTTTGTCGAATATTGCTGAAATTTTGCAAGGAGATTTGTTTATTATGGGGATCGATGCTATTAAATTTTGGTGGTTAAAGGTGGAGGGAGTGGGGAAGATAATGGGAGTCGCGTATATCTCCAGTAATAACGATTTTACTCGTTATCGGCATTTACAATTTTTATAAAACCCATCCTTACCCTCAAAATTGAGCTTTTTGCCGTTTTATAATATAAAAATATAAGAAGTTTTTAAAAAAAACTACTTTTTACCAATGAAAATACAGAATATCTTTTAAAAAACAAAGAAACTACACTTTCAATTCTGTGTTAATTCGAAAGGAATTTTTTTTAACTCCGTGTTCTCTTTCGAACGTGGAATGTACTCTTGCAGGTTCAACTTCGACCACTTCTAAGAAATTTTAAGGAAACATTTCATTCTGTTCCTTATAATTGGGTCAGTCAGTCGACGGAGGACGTCCTAGAAACCATTTGATCTGCTTCATCGAAAAACATTCGAGTTTTGACGTTTTCCTAAAACTAGATTATTCCAAGATAAATATCCTTTTGTTCCGCCGGATAAATATTTATTCGGATAAATTAAATGAGAGGAAATACTCCGTCTTCTGCCTCTCAATTTGCACGTGTTAGAAAAGTGTCGCTTCTTCGAATTCTCGATGTTTTATGAGAATATTTTCGGAATCGGCGAGTGTCGTTTCTAAATTGACGTCAGCCAATTCAAAAGATTCGCCTTTAACGACATTATCTTTTAAAAGAACACTTACTACGCTTTCGAGAACCGTCTTGGAAGCTTAACCTTTGTTTTTTTACGTTTATATTACGTAGAATAAAATACTTTCGTGTCCTTTTAAATCGGTTCTTACGTCTTTTGCTTTTATAGACGTATCGTTATACCGAAGAATGCCTCCTCTTTCTTAAACGTAGTGTTATATCTACTGTTTTAGACGTTTTATCGGGCGGAAGAAATCCCCCCCTTACTGTTAAACGTATTGTTATAAATCGAAAGAAACTTACCCTTTGATTTTTTTAAACTCTCACACTACTACGTTTACGTTTCCGGAAAAACTAGAAATTATCCAGAAACGGTACGTTCGAATTTAGTGTCAAGTTTTATTTATTTAAATAGGAAAAGAAATTCTCATTATTGTTTGCTAGAAAAGGAGTTACAGGATGTAAATAACTGTGTTTTTTTTATTTTATTTTTATTTCTTTTTTTTTTTTAAGTCAACCTATTTAGACGATTCTCGGTACAAATAGCACTCGACACTAACAAAATGTACCCACTTGAAGGATAAATATAACTCGGATAACTTAAACATAGACGCACGAACCAGGAACGTCTCTGTTCGTGGTCCAAACATAGATTTTGACAAAATACTTCGGTCCGTGATTCGAATCGTTCGAGGGACGTGGACACTTTCCAAAACAACACCAGGAAAAAAAAATGCCGGTGTGTGATGTCACGCAATCAACTCCTTGACGCGCGCCATCTTCTAAGAAAACCCCCCTTTTGTCTCGTTTAAAAAAAAACACGCGCAACACAATACACACACAACACAACACACAGGAAAGTTATTTTTCCTTTAAAATTTAAATAATTAATCACCTTCTTGAAATATTTATCGACTTTTGTCACTTTTATTTTTAAATGGCCGCCGAGTAACTAGATTTTTTTTTATTGTTATTATTAGTAAATACGCGAAATTCGTAATTGATCGGCGGGGGGTGGAAAAAACGAAAGGAAGTGACGTAAGTGGTGCGATGGGCGTTGTAAAACGATTTGTCACAAGCAGATAAGGGATTGTTTCACGGAAACTTTTTACATTTATAACTCGATGGGAAATTCTTTGACATCTTACAGGGTGGAGCCCAAAAAAATCTTAAATATCTCCCATTAAATCTATTAAAATATCGATGATAACGATTCGGTTTCTTAAAATATTCAAACTGAATAATTTTAGTAATGAAAGTCGCCATTTATAGCTTCTAATGACTAAGTTCTAAGCGGATCCTGGTTACGTCACTAAAAGCAGCTGATTACTTAAGTTTCGACGTCACGTTTGCATCGGGTAATGACGTCACGGATTTAAGCATCTCCGGTAGAGGGGGCAAAAACGAAATTTAATTTATTCGGTGGTAAGACGTTTCCCGACGAATCAAAATGGCGAAAGGAAAATGAATCATTATAATTAAATAAATAATAATAAAAAGAATTTATTTAAATATTTTCCTCTTACGTTAATCATCGCGTAAATCTAATTTTGCCCATGACGTCATATCAGTTTGTTTCGGTTTCGATTTCCGTTTTTTTTTTTTTTTAAGTTTCATTTTTGAAGAAATTTTCCGGTGAATAAATTAAATTTTCTGATTTAATTTCGCGAATTGTTTGTTGGCTTGTTTTTTTATTATTATTTTATTCGATTGATGTCGGAACCAAATATATTTTTCTGAAAATTTCAATCATAAACATTTCCTGTGTTCGAATAAACAAAATAAAATTAGCTTGTGTGTCGGAAACAATTCTAGAAATGTAACGTGATTCACTAATTTTTATGAAATTTTTTAATAATATAAAAAAAACCATAATCTATTCTTCCTTTAAGCTCTATTAATATTACTTTTGGGCTATAATTAGGCTATACGTAATAACGTAATCGGTCGTTTGGGTTTTAATAAAGACCAAATTACATAATTCGATTAAATAAGTATTAGCCTAATTATAGCCCAAGAATTCGAATTTTCCTACATAAAATACACCTCATTGTTTATTAAGAAATTCGAAAAATTTTTGTAAACATTTAAAAACCGGTTTGTTTGTTCTCCAAATAAATTTTTAAGCTTTAAAAATAAAAATTTTTTTTTTAAATTCTGGCGTGAAATGACGTCATCGGCAGTCGTCGAACCGATTAGTTTGCGCGTTGTCCGTTTGGTGGCGGTCGGAGAACGGAGAATTCGTCCGAAAATAAAAAATGGGTCGAGGCGTTAAATATGGAAGTTTACAGAAATGGGTCGTTTCTTCCACCGTAATTACTCGAATGGCGAATTTTTCTCAGATATTTATCGCTGTATCGACGTCGTTACGCTGCCATTTGCATAATTTTCATATTTATTGCTCATGAATATAATAATAATAATGGTAACTTCCCGTCCGTTGGAAACACCTGACGTAACACAAACGGTATCGATGCACTTACTTAGAATCGGTCAACCATCCCTTCTCATCGACTTTATTAAAGGACGTGTATTCAATTTTCTAGGAAACTCCGTCTTATCATTTTCCGCTTTCGATTTAAATCGATTTTTTCTTTAATTTTTATCCTCTCCTCTCGTCTTTTCCGTATACCGAAAATGCACTCGAAATTAGTTCGGTGAGGCGCCATTTTCATTTTTTTTTTTCCGCCGAATTTTCTTGATTTAAAGAAGAATTTGGGAATAAATCTGTATACTCTCGTTTCCGGAAGTGACGATTTTTAAATAAGTTGGAAGCCAAGTGTTTCGACCTTATTTAAAACATCCCGGGAATAGTTTTAACAGAGCGATCTTTCGTAACTTCCGTTACGAAATTCTTCTAGTGTTACGTTACGACTTTTTCGGAATTTAATTGGAGCTCTTCCCCGCTCATTCCCCCCCTTCTACTATCGTTCGGGTCGAATATACTTTCTACGACGGGTGATTGAGTGCCGGGTTTCCCCAAACCGTGGCTCGCGATCCCCGGAGAGTGGTGACCCGCATTCTCGGATGGTGTCACGGCCGCCGGGGTGTCACGTGCATTAAATCGTCCTTCATTCTGTGGACCGTAGACTAAAAGATACTTTAATGAACGAACCGATTAAGGATTAGGGCGATTACGCTGACTCTAGACTGAAGAGGATAAGGAAATTTGATGATGGCGCCGATCTTAGAATGAAGATAATTTAGTGATTAATCTGCGGATTAAGGAAGGCTTCTAATCGCCTTCTCGTCAGCTGGTTTGCGCTCCACCTTTGACCCCACTCGCATATTTTCCGATTTCGCTCGTCCATCGGACGAAGGAATCGAAATTTCGGCGCTCTTTAATTTAATTGTGACGAAAGAAAATGGATGCTGGGGAGGACAATGGCCCGGACGAGGTCGTCCATGTGTTACGAGGGGACGTTAACCCCTCTCGAATCGTCCATCCGGTCACGACGTCGGACGACGGAAGTTCGGACGGCGCTCGCGAACTTTCCCGTGACGTAATTCAACGCGTCACTTACTTAACTCGGTTTGTTTCCCTCCCTTTACTTAAACGAGGATTCGTTTTCCCACGCGTGAGGTCGCATTTTGTTTACGAAAACACCTCGTGCGTGACGTTTGCATTTTTTTCTAAGCGCTAGTTAAGGCGCGTAATGATCGTAATTACTTTTCAAAGCGTGACGATTATTTCTTTTTCAAAATACCGAAAAATACAATAAAAACATTTTTCTCGAAATTCGCCATTATTATTTTTAAAAAGTTATTTCGGGGATGGTTTATTTATATTTACGTTACTACAACCGCCCGTAACGATGGGAGATATTGTTTTATTTACGTCACACGTGAAGAAATAATAATAATAATAATAAATCGAAAGTTAAAGAAGTTTTTAAAAAAGAAGCTTTCCCCCCTCCTGTCGTGACGAAATTTATACGCTCCGTAACATTTCGTGATGTCACAATCCGTCACGAATTTTAAAAAAAAATCCGCTTGGTGACGCTTAGATAGGCGATCGAATTTATAGTTTTAATAATGTTTTTCTTTGTAGCATACCGAGAATACGAACAATACACATCAGTGAAATCTTGTTAAATGCAATTCTTGCAAGGTTAAATAAGCTTAGTGTCGTAATAAGCCTTTCTAAGAAATCTGCCCGTCACGTGACTCGTATCGTTGATCCGTTTATTTAAACTTCGTCACATTTTTGCAATCGAGAGAGAGAGAAGAAAAATTCGACGTCACGAAGGATGGGGGGGAGAACGTTAAAATACAGACTTTTTTCGGAGGGGGACGACGGGAAGGAGGTCGCGCGATTGTTACTTCCACACACAAATATTGAGAAAGCGTTAACGTTAAAAACGAACGGGAAACGGCGGCGATATAAATTGGAAAAAAAGGAGGAAATTGAAATCGATTCGCGAGAATTTTCCTTTTCCAAAAAGGGGTCGGCCAGTTGTTACACGTGTAAATACTCGTCTACCCCCTCTACGTATCCAGCAGCCGGGCACGTTTTCACCCCGATACACCAGTGGAAAGAGCTTCCGCCCCCCCCCCCTCACGTTCTCCTCCCTAAATCCCTATTATTTCGTAGACACGAGGTTACCGAGACTAGAGGAAAGGTGTAACAATTTCGAAGCGACGTTACGTTTCGTAACTGATAAATAATTACAAAACTATTTTCTTTTTTAATCCGAATTATCGATAAACACAAATTGCCAAGAGAAAAATCCTCCAGAATTATTATTATTATTATTTTTATTTTTTAATTTTTGAAAACGTCCACAATAATTGCTATTATTAAATCCAAAAAAACACGCAAAAAATACATAATTAAAGAGGTTTTTTTTCGTTAAAGATATTTAAATACTTGATTATTTTTTGGAATAATTAAAAATATAGGCCTATAGCCTATATATATATATTCGATTTTTTGTAATAATGATGCCAGGCAAAAACAAATGCCGGAGGGTCGTCCTTTATTCTTTAACACTAGAGACGGGAGCGTTTTTAGAATGCGGAGACTCGTACAATAAACAAAGGGATATACATTTAAATGGGGGGAGAAAAACTCGCGTGAATGGCCTTGTACTTATCTATCGTACGTCATCGACTTCGGTTGCACTTCGATGATAAATTATTTATAAACAATTTTACGCGATTAATTAATTAATTTCTCCATCCATTCGGTCCTTCCGCCAGACACGAATTTCTACGCGCCCATTAAATTTTTATCGCCCTTTTTTTCTGGATGGTGGGAAAAAGAACGGATCCGGGAAGAAATTCGCTTTCTTCTTCCATTTTTTGGTGTATTTTATAAATTTTTGGGGGGTTCTTTCTTCCCCCGAAAGTGCAAACCTCGAAAATTCTCCATATTAAATTTCCGATACCGGGAGATCAGATAGCTCCAGTCAAGGTTAGAAAGACGAATCGCCGTATCTAAAGCGCGAGTTTTATCTCGACACTAGGCAAAACTTTAGGCGAATCGTGTCCAAAAATGTCACCTTTAATGTCACCTTTGAGGCGCGTAAACGTCACTTTCTCCAACGCAAATTGTTTTTTTTTTTTTTTTTTTCGATTATCCACGGAAAAGAGCGGAAGTGACGTAACTTCCGAGCATTACTCGGAATCGATTATCTCGATTCTAAAGAGGGGGATCGTCCGATTAAAACAATCGAAAATCTGATAATCATCGTGAAATTCCCAGAATGACGTTTTTAATTTTCCAGTTTCGAATTCGGAAGCGATAAATTCGCAAGTTTTTGACCTTTCTACATTTATGCAACCTGTTTTTTTTAATTTTTAATCTAATCTCTAATTACGATTAGAAATGTAATGAATAAAATTTTAGTGATTTTAGCCAATAATTATTTAAATTATTGACTAAAATTAACGATAAACAACCGTAAAATCTCGTAAGAGTAGCGATTTTTAGAAGCGTAAACGAATACGGGAAGACAAAAGTTTATACTTTGACCTTCCGT
Organism: Centruroides sculpturatus; assembly: GCF_000671375.1. Classification (NCBI taxonomy): domain Eukaryota; kingdom Metazoa; phylum Arthropoda; class Arachnida; order Scorpiones; family Buthidae; genus Centruroides; species Centruroides sculpturatus. The sequence goes on from NW_019384827.1 coordinate 317,321, forward strand.
ATTAATTTACTCTTCCAAAAAATCGCTGGAATCCAGAGTCTAGCGAGCGATTTTGAAAAATCGCTCGCTAGACTCTGGGGAAAGGGTAGCGATGAAGCGGAAGTTCCTTTCCGCGTGTGGTTAAAGGAATGTGTATTTTTTTTATTTTTTAATGCCAAGTGTTTGGATTAGAAAATTCGAAAGTTCAAAGAAGGATCCGAAATGCGAAACAAGCAATTTGACTTTCGAATCTTTCTTTGAAGTCGAAATGTTTATATCATACTTCAAAGAACGATTTAGAAACACAATAAACACGGAAAAATGTCGCATTTTTGCTTAAACACTCATTTCTTAGAAACGTTTGAAAAATTTCGAATTTTTGCATTCCCAGTAAATTTATTCGCAAACAAATTTGGACCACCCGGCCGGACTCTAAAAAAGAAAAATCTTCCGTTACGTCATCAAATTACGGCCACGGTATTGTCTTTTTTTTTTCTAAACAACGAGGGACTCCAAACAATAGAATCTTTAGAGTCCGTTGCCTCATTGTAATATCGCTATCGGATGAAGCAATCCTATTCTTAGAAAAGACGGTTGCTTTCGAATTTGGTGTGTCGGGTGACGAATTTTACGCCATTTCCTCGTCGAATACTATGCGATATTCTTAAAAACGATTTTTTACAACGCGGCACCTTATAAAAATGTATTGCAACGCGTTTTAAAATGGGGCCTTTCGAGTTTCGACTCTAAAGAACCTCGCGGTCTCACCATAGTTTCTCGTGGATTTTTTTTATAATTTTGGACTCTAGAAGGGACCATCCCCTCACGAAAGTACTTTGCAACGCTCTGATCGAGCGAAATTCGAAGTACAGTGGAGAATTTGAAGTTTAAAGATGGCGGTATTCTTAGAAAAGGAATTATTTTTTTTAGAATTTATCCAAGTTTAAAACATCGATTAACGGATTTTACGTGCGTAAAGAATCTTCTACATTAAATAACATTGGCGTGGAGAATATTTCTTTCTCCTCCACCCAAATTTCGTGTTGGGAATTTGTAATTATTTCTATGAAAAGGCTCCGATCTGATGGATTTCGGAACGAGAAATATTTCGAGAAAATGTCGCCGTCCATTCAAAAAAAAAAAAGAGAAAAAAATAGAAATTCTACTGGGAAATTTCTCGGAAGAGATGCGATTTTAGAAGCAGATAAGTTTAAAAATGGAATTTTTTAGAAGATTTCTGTCGGCTGTGAGTGACGTTCTTTTTCTCATTCCGATATCGGAACCTCGATTGATACTAAAGTATATTTGCAGTTCGAAGAATTTCCCACAGCCCAGTTACGAGAATTATGCTAAAACCGAATATAATTATCATAGATTTGCACGGAAACTTCCATATATATATTTGTGACGTTTCATTTAAATTTTTAGAACGGTCGCTCTAAAAGAAAAATGCTCTCCATCAATTCTGCCACGTCACAATTATTCTAAAAAATTCTCTTTGCGGTTTCTTTTTTTTAAAATAGAGTGAAGTTTCGGGGGATCGTCCATGCGAATCGCTCGTCTAATTATTGTTCTCGGAGTTAAACGATTAGCAATTTACGATGTTTTTAAGCGACGTTTCGGGAGAACGACCCCCTTTTTAAGAAAGTATTGCCCTCTGGCCGTGGGAGATGACATCGAGAGGGTAGAAAAAGGGAAAAATTTAGGGAAATGAGCGCAAATCCAAGGATTTTTCCGACTAGATTCTTGGAGGATCGACACTAATTTGCATAGAAATTCGAATTTTTTGCGCTTAAAGGTACGCGGTTTCGGCTTGGAAGTGACTGTCGGGGGGGACGGTGGCGTTCTGTTTCTGGATAGTTCCCGCGCCGTTCCACGAAGCAATTTTCGAAACCGAAGCCACTCGACCAACGATCCAACGTGGCACCAAAGCCGGGGATTTCTCGGAACCCTCCCTCCGACCGTTCTACACACAAAATGGAGGGCAGCAGGAAATACAGGCGGGGGGTGTTAAACTTTCCATCATCTGTCTCCTAACGAATGGTTTTTAACATTCATTTTTCCCACCCCTCCTAACTGCGGGAAATTGTAGCCGTCCAGTGTTTACCGGAAACGCAATTTTCGACCTGGAAACAAAGTAAAATTGCTAGAATTTCTTATTAATAGAACAGAACGAGGCGGAAGGGGGGAACGAAACAACAATTTTAATTAAAGTCGGGAGTCGAATAACATTGTTCCGAAAGCGGAGAAGGGCAACGAGCCCGTTTCTTTAATAACGCGCTCTACAACAATGGAGAAAGGTTAATTTTGCAGTCTGAAGGTGTTTTCGGGGGGGGGGGCGGAAAAGTTCCCGAGAAACGTCTCACCCCCCGTAACGTAACATTTCGCGAAACTTTCGTCTCCCGAAAACGTTAAAACGCCTTCCTCCTCCGACCCGAATTACTTCCGGAGCATCGATGGAAAGAGGAAATTTACGCGCTAGTTGAAAAGTTACGCGCCGTGGCGTAACGTAATTAAGCGAAACCGACGTCGGACTTAATGAAGAACGAAATTGGCACACTTTCGTTTCTGATTTCCCAGAAATTTTACCGTAATTAACTCAATTATCCGAGGTAATTAACTAGAATTTCGTTTCCTTCTCCACGCGGAACGAAAGTTCTTCTTAATTATCGCCGGTTTTAATTAGTTAATTACGTTTAATCATTCCCATTCCTCCCAAAGACGTTTCCCGAATAATGTGCAAAAACATGATTTATGAGTTAATTCGTTGGATACGTGTTCGAACAGCAGAGAAATTCTGCCATCCCGCCGCATTAACTGATAAATTATCTTTTGTTTCCGAGTTCCTTATCGGTTACGCATCTGATAAATTGAAGATATTCCGATGATTATCGCAAACGACATAAATATTCACCCCTACTAAAGATAGGAAACGTTTCCTGGAAACATTTTCATAATGGTTCGGCGATATTTTTAGTCGCGGATCATCCCCTTTTTAACAATTACGAATCGCTCGCATCGATCCCAGCGAGAAAGGCATTAAGAGGGGTTTAGCCCGTCCGTTTGTCCGCCCGCAGCCGCCGAAGTCGAAAACACACACACACACACACACACACCAGGCAGGTGTCTTCCTTTTTCTCGATGATCGTTACTATAGTTCCGTGAAAACGCTCGACTTTGTCCGGTTCTGGGAAGTGTCACGTGATCGGCCCCGGTTTCTTTATGGCCTGGACGATTCCTGGAACCTTCCCGAACTGGACACGTCCGGTTCGAAGCCCGGACGTGACGTAGGGACCAGTTTCCACCCGCGCGCCGGGGGGGGGGGAGAGAGAGAGAGCGTATTATCGGCGATTATTCCTCCCTCCACCACCACCGACGGACAAATTTGTCGGTTTTTGCAATGGAGACGGTGGGAGAACGTTCCTTAATTGTGTTGGTTATCGGGATTAACATCTGTCCGCACGTTCTCGGAAGGCAAAATAAAGTAAATTAGGTTACAATAAACCACATCTGCCCTCGGTATGCCTCGATTCTATGAATTACTCCAGCATCGCTTCCACGTATAACGAATCTTATCTTCGGCTTTATTGACTCTAATAACTTACGTACGCGTTATCGCGTGGCGATTCCGTAAGTAAACATCGCATTCCTCCATCCTCCCCGACACTCGAATTCCTCCCTCCACCGGCCTTAAAGTCTTCCAATTCGTTAAATTTTACGTAATCTCTCGCGTGGCTACGCGACAGAACGAGCTACGTGACTTTCCTACGCGAAAAGTGGACGGAAGTGACGTCAACTCTCGTAAGACTCGAGCGAATAAAGCATCGCTGACCTACTTCCTTTTAAGCGCTTTATAATTCAATCCACTTTATTTTTAAATCTGCCGTTTCCATATTTATAGTTAGTTATATCGGATTTTGTATAGTTAAATCGGTATAAAAAAAGTAAGTAATTTTCTAGGAATTCGACATAAATCTGTCAGAAAAAAAAAGAACATTTCTAATTTGGGAGAGAATTGATACGAGCTTCGCATAGATTTAAGTCTGGACGAATGACAGATCCCAATTTGATTACCAATTCCGATTCCAAGAAAGGCGATTGATTGAAAGCGTAGAACAGATAAAGGAACTCCCACGTTCTCTACGACAATTACGCTTCTCGCCATTCATTTTCTCGCTCTCGCTCTCGCTTTTCTCGCTACGATCGCCATTAAACCGGCCTCCGTTGTGTACTTTCACCACTTCCAACCCCCCGGCTAACTCCACCCCTGCAAATCTATCTTCTCCCCGCGGCTCCAATGCTCGAATTTGGCACGGGAACCGAACTTTCTCACCCCCAAAAAAAATCGGATGCGCTTTTTAACAATTTAATAAGCGGAGAATATATATCGATAACATCGGGAGTTTGACCTCCGACCCTTAGGCCGGACGGAAAGCGCGGAAGTCACGTGACGTCGGTTCCCCGAAAGGCGCGAGAGGGAGGTCTTTCTATTATTCACGCTCGATCGCGTGTGGCGAAATTGGCCGCGTTAATAGAATCGCGGCCGTCACGTGACGCCGAAACAAATTTAAAAAGTAAGAATAAAAAAAAAAAAAAAAAAA